>NW_006294876.1:2274268-2294072 GCF_000327345.1 Myotis davidii | reverse complement strand
GGGAAAAAAATCCTGAGGACAAAGAACTCTTGTCCAAAAGTGCTGAGAGAGCTCCCTGTGCCCCATCATGGTGAATACAAATATTAATGACAGAAAGCTTATGGGTTTTGGAAAGCGAGCCAGGAGAATCTATGAGCTGTGACTTGGCTACAGGAATTAAAAGGTAGCTCTATCAGTTTCTGAATGATCTCTGTATCAATGTTTATGGCAAGAACCTCAATATGAATAAACCTAATTTAAAATAAAATTATACATTTTCTAGAAAGACAATTGGCAACATTCAGTTGTCTCTGTCTTACCTAATTTTGTTTGAAATGTTACCTTCGGTCATTGCCATATATGGAAGGAAAGAAGGAAGGAAGGAAGGAAAGAAGCAAGGAAGGAAGGAAGGAAGGAAGGGCTCTTTGATCAAAACCCACTGAGGCTTTTGATTGTGATTTGAATAAAGTCCAAACTCTTTACCATGGCCTAAACCCATGGTCGGCAAACTGTGGCTCACAAGCCACATCCGGCTCTTTGGCGCCTTGAGTGTGGCTCTTCCTAAGCCTTAGGAGTACCCCAATTAAGTTAATAACAATGTACCTACCTATATAGTTTAAGTTTAAAAAATTTGGCTCTCAAAAGAAATTTCACTCATTGTACTGTTGATATTTGGCTCTGTTGACTAATGAGTTTGCTGACCACTGTCCTAGGTCATCCTTCTCAAGTCCCATTCCTAATATCTTCTCTCTCAGCATCCTCCACCTGCTATCATCTCTATCCCTGTCTATCTTTGCCTCTTACTTCTAAGAGAACACATCATGGTGAACTGACAAGATTCCATCAAATCCCTGCCCCTGTACATACAATTCCCCATCTCTGCATCCACCCTCACAGTCTCTCCTCCATCCTCTGAGGAAGAGGTGGTCCTTCATCAAAGGTGAATCTTGTATTCAGGAGCCCATCTTCTCAATTTCCTTTACAGTTATTCCCTCTCTCCTAGTGTTTTAATCCCTTTTCTATATCCTTTCTCTCTTTTCAGCATATTCTCAAGGTTTGTTCTTAACCATGGTTTCCAAAAAAACTCCCTTAATCCCACTTCCTTCTAGATCAGTGGTTCTCAACCTTCCGGCCCTTTAAATACAGTTCCTCATGTTGTGACCCAACCATAAAAATATTTTCGTTGCTACTTCATAACTGTAATGATGCTACTGTTATGAATCACAATGTAAATATCTGATATGCAGGATGGTCTTAGGCGACCCCTGTGAAAGGGTCGTTCGACCGCCAAAGGGGTTGCAACCCACAGGTTGAGAACCACAGTTCTAGATAATCCCTCTCACTATTTTTCCATTATAGCAAAGCTTCTTAAAGGAGTGATGTAATTAATGGGCAGAAATCTAAGATAGGCAGAAATCCCAAGACACCCAACTTCTAGTGTCCACACACCCTGTATAATGTGATGGATCTCACGTCCATGCTTAAGTCATTTCATGTGGCACAAGTGACTTTAAAAATGGGAGATTATCCAAGTGGACCTGACCTAATCACACGAGCCCTTTAAATCTGAAGTCAGAGACAAAGAAGCCAATGATTTGAAGCATGGGAAGGATTGATGCACCACTGTTGGCATGAAGACAGAGGGGCTCAGCCGGTGTGGCTGAGTGGTTGAGTGTCAACTATGAACCCAGAGGTCACAGTTCAATTCTCCATCTGGGCACGTGCCCAGGATTTGGGCTCAATCCCCAGTAGGGGGCATGAAGGAGGCAGTTGATCAGTGATTCTCTCTCATCATTGATGTTTCTATCTCTCTCCCTTCCTCTCTGAAATCAGTAAAAATATATTTTTAAGAAAAGACAGAAGGGGCCAATATGGCAAGGAAGAAAGCAGCCGTTAATAGCTGAGAGCAGCCTCTAGTGGACGCCAGCAAGGAAATGGGATCCTTAGTCCTTCAACCACAGGAACTGAATTCTGTCATCCATACAAATTTTAAACTGGAGGTGGATTTTTTTTCCCTTGGAGCTTCCAGGCAAGAACATAGCCGGGCCAATACCTTGATTTTTGTTCCCACGAACACGGAAGCTTTCTTTATGTTGCTGAAGGTCTTGCTGTTAATGCCCAAAGAGCCAGTCATTTAAAGAGTTATGACATATGAATGAAGCAAATTCAATTAATTTTGTATGAATTTCCCGCCCCCCCTTATATACATGATGGGATTTATTTCTATTTATTTTAACTTACAAATATAAACACTTATGTGCCTTCATTTGGGTCTGCTAACATGAAGTCCCACCACTGAGCTCAGCACCATTCAGAAAATGGAATTTTTTCCTTAAGGCTGTTTACAGTTCGTTTAAAAAAAATCGAGTTAAGTACCCAAATAACTTACATATGATAACAAAGTGATGTGTCATTAAAAATGGAATTTAATTTCAGATGTAAATTCAGATATAAACTTCAGAGAAAGGAGTAATCATTTCTTGCTGAAATATCACCAGAGATTTTATCAACAAGGTGGTACAAGGTCCTTGGTCTGATGTGCAAACTGAGCAAAGTAGTATTTTTCCATCACCTGAGTGTTATCGGTGGTATGCCCTCTGTGTCCCCACCTGTTATCAGTGGTATGCCCTCTGTGCCTCCGACTATTACAACGTTGCAAGGAAATGAATTTCCTGAGACTCATACGGGAGAATGTGACCTTTATTTCTGTGGAATTAAACCCCTGGGTTTCCAATGTCCCATTTCCCTCCATCCCACCTAGAAAATGTCCAATCTTGTTTTTAGCAGGGCAAGAATTAAGGCCACTGCCCAGAGTCCCTACACCATTTATCAGTAAAAGAACAATCCAGCCCTGCATCTGACTAGCTTAGCTTGTGTTCCCAGCTGTAGTCCATTGGGTGGGCTGCTTAAAGCCACATGGTGAGCAAGTGAACTGGGGGAGTGCGGGTCACAGAGCAAGAGGGGGGGAGGGGGGATCACAAAGAGAGAGAGAACTCTTTGGGGATTATAACTAAGAGCTTAACCTTCAAGATTTCCCACCCTTGCAGTGGCTCCACCCTCCTAGCCAATTGTTTTTTTTCCCAGGTTAGACTGATAAGAAAGTATCTTTCCTACCCAGACTTCACAGCGCCTGTGCTTATCTCCCTCCTTGTTCGATCCCTTCCTCTCCCTCCCCACCCCTCTCCGTGATCTGCAGAGAATGGACCAATGGTTTCCTGGGGAGTGTGAAGTTGTAGCTTCCCAGTGAAGCTGCCCAGATGACCATGATTATAATGTCTGGCCTCCCCTTTGCTCTCTTCCTATTATTAATATTAATAAACTAGCTAATTATGATGATCACATTAGTAGAAAGCCAGGCTATCACTGTTTCTATAAATGTTGTTTCCTCACAGCGCACCCTGGATTCAGTTCAATTAAAAATAAAAAGACTTCTTTGGAAATGAATGAAATTAGTTACTATTCTCAAAGGAAAAAAAATCTGGGGTTTTAACCTTAGTAAATCTCTTACATTACCAAGTCCCAACAGAGTAAATAGACTCTTGTTTCCTTGCCCTGGCCCTAAGCCTCCTGGAGTGAGGTGACCTGCCCAGGCACAATAAGCAATTTACTTCTGGGGGTTAAAGGGTTTCACAGAGAAGCCCATGTTTTCCCCACACATTTTACCAATCTCCACTAGGAAATATATTTTCTGAACATTTTGCTCTCAATCAATCATCCTTGGGAGAGAAATAAAAGATGTCATACTCATTCATTAGCAATCACCTGTAGAGAGTTTCAGGGCCAATCAGTTACCAATGTGGTCAGGCCCCTTAGGGGACAGCACTAAAGACAGGGTGTATCCTTTGAAAGAGGAAGGTGCTGGGCTCAGGACACAGGTGAGTGCAGATTGTGTGGGGTAGAGTCAGTAGGAAGCTTTTCTAGGAGAGAAGAAGTTACAGAGAGGAGGACGATGCAGTAGGGCAGACTCTCCCCAAAATGGGACCTTCAATAGGTGAGCAACAAGGGCTTAGAAAGAAACTGAACATCCTTTAAGGTCATACAAGTGACAAAATTTGGTACATGAGCCCAAATTTGGTCCTTCCTCTTGCTTCCCCCTGACTCTACTAGACCTGTCAAAACAATATTTCCTTCTGAGATTGCCAGCTTCTGAATCAGGAGAAAGATTCAGCCTCACTCACCTTTTTCTTCCAGCCCTCAGCATATAAGAGGTATTAATAGGTGTTCATGGTATAGAATTTATTTTTCCTTAATCATGAACATCCTACTTCTATTCATATGGCTCTGTAAAACCTATCCTGCCAATCTTCCTATGCAAACACAATATGCATGCACACATATATATGCAAAAACACATAAACGCACATACACATAGAAACAAACATGCTTATGCTCACATATGCATACACATATACACATACACACTATTCAGGCATGTATACACATGCACACATATACACAAGTACATGTTCACATGTACACATACACACATAGACATATAAACCACACACACACACACACATCCTTCTCACAAGTTCCAGAAGAAATGTTGGCTTCTTGATTCCTTATGCACAAAGAACCATCCCAATCTGACTGTTTTTTACTGACCCTTTCTGCATTTTTAATTGCTGGGATAGGTTCTCTCCACATGAAAATGATAGAATGTGTATCAGTGAGCCCAATTTTACCTATGCACTAGAATATACTGAGGAACTTTAAAAAAAAGTACAGAGGCCCTGGCCAGTTTGGTTCAGTGGATAGAGCATTGGCCTTCAGACTGAAGGGTCCAGGGTTCAATTCCCATCAAGGGCATGTGCCCAGGTTGCAGGCTCAATCCCCAGTAGGGGTCATGCAGGAGGCAGCTGATCAATGATTCTCTCTCATCCTCGCTGTTTCTATCTCTCTCTCCCTCTCCCTTCCTCTCTGAGATCAATAAAAATGTATTTGAAAAAAAGAAAAAACTACAGAGGCTGGGGCTCTAACATAGAGATTTATTTTTAATTGCTCTGGGATGGGATTCAGGCATTAAGATATTTAAAGGGTCCCCAGCTGATTTTAATGTACAGCCAGGACTGAGAGCCACTGATGTAAATATTATTACTTTTCCATGGAGAAAACCCCACCCCAGACTAGTGAAATCAGAATCTCGGGAAATGGGGCCCAGTCAGCAATATTTCTTAAGATCTCCCATGCAATTGCGATGTGCAGCCAGAGTTGAGAATCTCTGTATCAAAATGCCAGTAGCGCCTACAAGAAACATCCAAGGAGATTCAGAAGAATACAAATCCAAGAAGCACCCTCAAGCCTAAATCAGACTTTAGTTTGCAAAGCTCCCGCTCTGTCACTGCTAGTGATGGAGGATGGCTTCGGTGGGGGCAGATCACCTGTGACTTGTTTGTTTTGAACCCTTCACCATCGAAAAGTGGGGCGTCCCATCCCATGGTCCGTGGCTGCAGCAGACAAAGAACAAACGTCCCACAGAGGCTCTGAGAAGGAGACCCGGGAGGGTTTATATGCTTTGTGCTGGTGCTTAGGAGCGACATCATCACCTAAAAGGGAACAAAGTTTACTTCTGCATATAGTAGACCCTCAGAAAAAGACTTGTTGCGTTAATGAATTTAAAGAAAGTTCCTTCTGAGCCGGAATCTCTGGTTTCTGGGACATTTATCTGAGTTCTTACAGAATTTGTTAAAGAGAGTTTACTAGTAACAAATGGGCCTGGGCAACAGCTCCCAGTTCTGATTAATCTCAGTCCAGGCATTGGACACTCTGCTGCTAGAGACACAGAAGGAAATGTCAGCTCTGACTGACCTCTCTTTCCTGTACCAGTCAACCCACTCAACAAGTGGAAGAGCAGGCATTAGGGTTGCAAAGTGCATCCACCTGGAAGAAGCTTTCCCGTGACTTGTTCACAGCATCGAAATTTGTCTAATGAATAACCAGACCCATGGAATCTCAGAAAAATGTCAAAGGGAGTTCTGAGACTTTCTTAGCATCACTTTGGGTGCTCAAAGAATATCCTTCTCTCTTTGGGTAACTACACATTTTATAAGAAGTGGTTAGTCACCGTTCACCTCCGGCTACGTATTCCAACCCCTCACCTCTGCTCTCCAAATTAATGTTGCCTCTTTGACCTAAAACTACAAGAAACTTATGTGAAATGAGCTAACTGCTGGAAATATTATGGCTGCAAGCTAAAAGAAATGAGGTGTGTGCCACAGACCACATAAAACAATGAAAGCAATTTAGAGACAAAATGTGCAGGGTAACGAGGACAGTTTTGCAATATCAAAAGCATATGAGTGGCCTGCTGCTTTAGGCACTGCTCAGCTAACCACAGCATTCGCCCAGCCCAGCCTGGGAGCCCCTGCGGAAGAAGTCTGGGCAGCCAGCACCTTCCATCTTCAAAATCAGCCTTCTGGCCGGCCCATGGAGAGTCATGGCTGACATTGTGAACCAGGATGACTCAGAGGAGGGGCAAAGCCCAGGGACAATTTGCAGTTGATTAAGCGACCAGTGAACTGTGTTATTCCTTCTGGTTGGAGTCAACATTGCCCTTTTAATGAAGCACTTAGTTGAACAAGAGCTCCATCTATGGGAGAAATCATTATACAGACATCTACCCTTAGCATTTAGAAGATTATAATTTACACTAGAACGATGGTTTTGAAGTGGAGGTGATTTCTCCCTCCCTCGGGGGACATTTGGCAATGTCTGGAGACGTTTTTGTTGTCATACTAGGTTGATTGTTGCAACTAACATCTAGTGGGTAGAGGGCTGGGATACTATTAACCATTCTACAATGCACAACACAGCCCTGCACAACAAAGAATTGTCCCACCCTAATGACAAGGTGGAAGAATTCTGCTTTGAGAACAAGAGGAACAGAAAATTATTCTCATAGATGAGTTTCTATCCTGTCATTCCAGGGAAAAATAATAATTTTTATTTGAATATTTTCATAATTTTCCTGTCAATACTTTAAGCTTCCCATCTCCTTATCTTTTCTATTACCTATAGTTTTAACAAGTTCTTTAATCCTAAGGTGTTAATGCCTTAATATATTAATTTGCATCCGGGCTATTTGATAAAGGGGACTAGAGGACAAGGACAATATTTAAGGCAAATAAATGAATTTGTAACAGTAGAGTTTTAGGTACTGGTCCCTAAATGCAGCCCATGCTTTGGGTTCAAGTATTTTCTTCTCAGTCTTCCAAGAGGTTGGTTGTATCCTTGTGGCTGGTTAAACTATAGTAACTGGTGTTCAAACCATTGTAATTGATATTATAGTTTAAAGGTCCTCATGGTATGGACACAATACAGTGAAAATTTTCAGCTTTCTTGGATTCGCCACTCAACACATGTCATTTGGGAGGTTACCATTCAGTGTCATGGGCAGCAGTTTACTAAGTGAGATTGTGGAGGACCAAAGACTAAAAGTCAACTTCTAAGAAATTGTCTTTCTGTCCACAGGGAAACACATGTGCCTCTAGAGTTTATGACAGAGCAGTTTTATAAAAACATAGCCTTGAGCCAGACTTTTCTGTCCTAATTGTGAGCTATGAATGAAACTTTGAAGCCTCAGCATTGTCACAACCTCAGGTGCTCTCAGGGACCATGCAGAGGAATCTTTGTTCCAGATGCAAAGCCCACAGGCACCCACTCCAGGGAGCCCCACTCTAGCCACACGACTTCTAAGAAAAGGAAAGGGTTAGCCCACTTGCCTGAGAGGATAAGCCTCTCTCTTCATCTCTAGGGCTTTGTGTCTCTCTGCCCCTTGCTAATGACCAAGCATTAAACTCACCTCATCAACCAATAAGCACCTACAATGTACTGTGTGCAGCACCAAGCCATGGGAATGTAGAGATGAATATGAAGGAATCTTAGTTCATGAGATGTCCCAGCAAATGTGTCATACCTGCATTCCCTGGCTCTAGTCCATTTTTCCACCTGGCATGGCATCTGGCTCTGGCTGTCACAGTTAAAGGAAAACGAACATTCTTAAAATTTATCTGCTCATCTATTCTGTCATTAGCAACAGTAGGACAAGTATTAAGCACTGAAAATCACCAGGAAACAGCCTGAATTTTCTATATAATATCTACATTTTTAAACTATGATGGCACTAGCCAAAGTATGTAGTAAGAAGTATTAGAGCATCCTAAAAATTCATATTAAATGAGTAATGATTTAATAACTTTCTCCTTCAAGTGCCAACAGCAAGAAATTGTACAGTTTTATGGGAACCCCTGATTTATTGGTACCGAAGATTGCCTCAGCACAGCCAGTTTGCTTCATAATTTGTGGGAAAGAAATAAGATTAAAAAGAAATATGAAGGGGAACAGTGAGTTGAGAAAAATTGGCAACAGGGCTCATGTAATATTGATTGTAATTAAGAAGAGGACATCCCTGCCGAATCTAGGGATCATGTGCTCTAATAGGGCTAGTGTCCCCCAGACTGTATGAAGTATGATCATTGCTTTTAGTCAGATGGATCTGATGAGCAGTGTATGTTAACCTTATATTCTCAGTAATTATAAAAGTAAGCAAAAAAGATAGAAAAAATAATAATGCAACACCTACAAACACCATAAACTCTGAAAGGTGTTGGGTTGTTCTCTTTCCAAGTAGGACTTGGCAAGATGGTGTGTGAGATGATGGAGGAAAAGGGATACAAATGTACATAAATAAAATAAAATATTGAAACATTTTATCATCTTACATGTTGACAAGGACAAGAACTTTCCAGAATGTGGAAACACTCAATCTATGACCTGTATGTAGTAAACAAAGATAAAGAACAAGACAACTGGCCAGGACTGCATATATTCCTAGGAGATCAGTTGATAGCAATTCAATCAAGGATTATGGGGTTTAAAAAAGATGACAAATCTGAGTTATATACTCATAGTTCTGTGTAACAATATTATCTGCTAATCAAAATGCTGCTGAATGTTGGCTTGCTGCAAAAGAATAGTTCACTTCTTTTTTGCTGTACAGAAAATTTATTTTAAGAAATACTAATGCTTTGTCTAGATAGGACTTACATTACCAAGAATATGTAATTGCTTTTGTTGCCAACAGATTCATATTAATAGTTAGACAGTTTGGAGCAATTGCTTAGATTTCTCAGGTTCCATTTGAAAAAGTAGTTATTAAATTATAACCCATTTGCTATGAGTTTATAAAGCATTACAGTTTCAATGACATACCCTATGTACTTCCAATATAGGCCACATTTTCTACTCAGACTCTTTTAAGAGCAGCATGGGTGATCAAGGTTCTAAGAAGTTATGGCTTTTGCAATCATTGCTGCAGAACTTTGGGGCTAGAAAAAGCCAAAGATCATCAGACCAGCCTACACAAGTTCAAGGTAGCCATGACGAGTCAGACTCTCCAGTGCTGTCTATTTCCTGTTGGTCCAACTCCCATGCCATTTCTTAATTATCTTTAACCTAATATATTCACTAAGCGTTTGTCTCATTGCAGATTTTAAGACTTCCTAAAAATTGTCCAATCCATTTGAGGGCAGATTTAACTATTAAAAATGATGTTTTCTTACACTAAGCTCAAATGTTTATCTTTCAGCAATTATCATTGTCAACATTGGTCCTAGACTACCCACTAGGGCAGTGATGGCGAACCTATGACACGCGTATCAGAGGTGACACACGAACTCATTTTTTTGGTTGATTTTTCTTTGTTAAATGGCATTTAAATATATAAAATAAACATCAAAAATATAAGTCTTTGTTTTACTGTGGTTGCAAATATCAAAAAATTTCTATATGTGACACGGCACCAGAGTTAAGTTAAGGTTTTTCAAAATGCTGGCACACTGAGCTCAAAAGGTTCACCATCACTGCACTAGGGCCACATTAAAAACAAGTGGTGTGTGTGTGTGTGTGTGTGTGTGTGTGTGTGTGAATACTCACTTCTTCAAAGACAACCCTCGCAATATCTTTAGACAGCTAGCCAGCTTTCATTGTCCAAGACTTGAGATGTTTCTCAATGGGCTAAATGATTCCATTTCTTCGCATAACTTAGAATTAAATGTTCTCTCTAGCTCAAGATTAACTTTGATAATGGGTTGTTCCTTTATTACACCTATATGCCTCATTGTCCATATGCATTTAAACGGTGACATTCAGAATGGCAGCAATAACCACTGTTGTCTGATCTAGTAAGCAGAGATGTTACCACCTCTTTCATTCATATTTTTAACTCAACAAAATTTTACTGAGCAGCCACTGTGTGCTGGACACTGTTCTGGGTGTTGGAGGTACAACAATAATTCACAAGATACAGCCAACACTGAGGTTAGATATGAACTTCAAATGAATACACACCAATAGGCATGTGTGTGATAAGTAAAATGAAGACAAAGGATCTGGGTGTTTTAAACAATGACAACAAGAAGTAAGGTTTTTCTAAGGAAGAGACATTGAATCTGAGACCAGAAAATGAATGAGATCATTGTTGCTATTGTCTCAATTAATTGATTCTATGGCCAAACTAATTTTCAAAGGAGCTATATCAATATGAGGATCATTTTGATCTTATTCTCAGATTACTAGTATACATTTACTCATTTTTCAAAAGAATATATTTCTTGAGCACCTATTATCTTAAAACAAATAAACACAAACATACACACATATGTATTTTAAACCTTCATGCTAAGCCCATGTACGACTCCTTCTACCAGGGAGGGTGTATATCCTAATGTAATGCCTGCTCTTAACTTTTCAAAAATATACCTCAGACAAGCAAGGCAGTGGAAGACAAATCATTCACTTAATAAGCCTTTTCAGGAATTTGCCCCAGTTGGAAGTCATCTTATTGGCTGCTTGTTCTCAAAATCTACAGTGTTTATCATGTTGCAAATGGCATTAACATTTCCTCTCTCTTTTTTTTCCCTCTCACATTCATTCCTTTATTGATTGATTCTACTTTTCATTCTGGAACGCAAACCTCTTTTGTGTAAATGAGGATGTTTCCACTTCTAGGCAGAGGCCTTGCAAATGGAGCCCGTCTGGTAGACCAGAAAGAGAGGGGAGCCCCTTCCTCAGGGCTGTCACAATCCCACTGCAGGGACCAGGCCTACCCACTAGCAGAGATGTTACCTCCTTGCTGAACATTTTTTTCTGTCGCCCTTGCACTCTGTTCCTATCCTAAGGAGTACCATTCCTTTCCTTCACAATACCTCAGAGAGCATGAGAAATGATTTACCATTTTCATTTGCAAGCTTTCAGCACAGCAGTCTGGAACACTGGCTTTGTCTTAACTTTCCTTTTTGCCCCTTGGAACAGGTCATCCAATCTCTCCAAGCTGACTTGTACCATATGTAAAATAAAGATATTAATGAATACCTACTTACAAAGAATTTAAGTAATGATTACATGAGATAATTCACATAAAGAACTTAGCACAATGCCTGGAACTTTGTAAGTATCCAATAAATCACAGCTATTATTACTTCTGGTCCTTGGAAGGCAGTGGTCGGAGCCAAGAAAGTACAACAGCCAAAGTTTCATTTTCATTTATTCATACATCTTATATTTCAGTCTCCACATAGCAGTGAGGGTTCTTCATGTTTAAACTACAAATAAAACAGAAAATACTCATCGAGAGTTGCGATGTTACAACTAGATTGCTATCCAGCAATATAGCACAATTATATTAGGTGTGTTCAACCTACAAAACCATCCCTACTGCAGTCATTTTCTTCTAAAGAGACTTTAGAAAGCTACCGTTACTGTCTTTAGGGTCCTCTTAGTCTATTCAGACTGCTATGACAAAAACATCCTAGACTGTGTAGCTTATAAACAACAGAAATTTATTTCTAACCATTCTGGAGGTTGGGAAGTCCAAGATCAAGGTGTGGACAGATTTCCTGTCTAGTGAGGACCTGCTTCCTGATTCTTCTCATGAGAAAGAAGGGACAAAGAAGCTCTCAGAGTCTCTTTTTAATAGGCACTAATCCCCTTCATGAGAGCCCTAGCTTTATGACTTAATGACATCCCAAAGACCCCACCTCAAAATGCCATCATACTGAGAATTAGGTTCCAACATATGACTTTGGGGATGGGGCAAACATTCAATCAAAGACATGGTTTTAGTCTCACTGACACAATTCTGAAAAGTTACATTTACCTTGGGAATATAACCTTTCTTCTTCTCTATTTCCTAGATCCCACTTTTACCAAGTCTTTTTTTCTTCCCAAGCTATAAAAACATATCCAAAGCCATTTAGACATGTTATTTAATGAGTTCTAGAACTTTTTTCTCTGCAATCAAATCCTCTCGTTCCCCAGAATTGAAGCTATAGGAGCGATTCTCCTATTTATTTTTCTATCTTTGGGAAAAAATAATTTGTAAGACAAGCTGGTCACAAATGTATCAGACATTTTACTTTCATTCTCCAGTAGATGGTTATGAGATTGAATTCTCACAAAGAATCCTCCTCTAGAACCCTAGTGCACTGTTGATGGGAAGGCTGATTGGAAAATGGAATGGAGTTTCCTCAAAAGATTAAAAATAGACCTGCCTTATGACCCAGTGATTACACTTCTGGGGATTTATCAGAAGAAACCCCAAACATTAATTCAGGAGACTATATGCACTCCTATGTTCATTGCAGCATTATTTACAATAGCCAAGCTATGGAAGCAATCCAAGTGCCATTGTATATATGTTGTACATCTATATGATGGAATATTACTGGGCCATTAAAAATGAAATTATACCATTTGCAACAGCGTGGATAGACCTACAGGGTATTTTGCTCAGTGAAAAAGTCTCAGGACCTACTTCCCAGAGTGCTCAATCTTCAATAGATTCCCATCTTTTACATTTACAAGGAAAGTGACTTAAATATTTGCCAATTTTATTTCAACAATATGCTAAAGGAACTCTTTTAAAAAAAAAATATTTTATTGATTTTTAACAGAGAGGAAAGGAGAGGGATAGAGAGTTAGAAACATCAATGAGAGAGAAACATTGATCAGCTGCCCCCTGCACACCTCCCACTGGGGATGTGCCCGCAACCAAGGTACATGCCCTTGGCTGGAATCGAACCCGGGACCTCTCAGTCCACAGGCTGACACTCTATCCACTGAGCCAAACCGGCTAGGGCTAAAAGAACTCTTAATGAGCTCTAATACTGTTCAATAGTCTGGCCAAAACTGCCCAGTGCAACCATATTGGACAGCATAGCTCTGCACCAGTCACTGTGGCCTTGGCCCTGAAATATGACTGGCCCACTATGATGTAGGTGTCCACTCTTATACCTAGGTCTTGGACAGTGAGATGAGATTATGTACCTTCTATTTGCATCTCAAGAGTAGAACAGGGAGAAATGATTTCCATTAATAAGAGAAGAGAATAGCACAGAAATGGCACTGGGAAGACCCATGGGAGTCTGACACTGTTCTGCCTACCTTTGTATAGCTCTGTTTCTGTTGAATGTATAGGCCCGTACTCCAGTTTTGAATCCTATTCTATGCAGGGTTTAAGCGACCATGCCCCTGTGTTCTCAAGCTTATGTTGTTTGTATTAGTACCCATATTGCCATTGAAGCATGTGAGTGCATGCTTGTTGGTTACTATTCAAAAGATATGGAAATTTTATCTTGATTATATTGTCCTAGTAAAGAAATACATATTCTCCAGAAGGAAATCTGCCTCACCCAGACTTACCATACAGACTCATCCTGGCCAGGCCCATTGGTTATGATGTGCAGCCTAGGAAGAATGGCTGTCTTCTGCCTGATGGTGCCACAGGACTAATTATTATTGTAAACTCTGACCTGATGCCCTCCCCAGGGTTTAACTGAATTATATCTCAAAACCTTTCACACAAATGCACTCAGAATCTAGGTACAATCTCTTGACTCACACTAGGGAAATGACAAAGGAAATGGGCTTACAAGTGTCCTGGACATTGAAATGTCACTGTCCACGCAGGGAGTAGCAGGGAACTGAAGGGACTGGAGCTAGGCATTATGTTCTCTGACCCCAGTGTAGTGGCTGCTCCTTTCTAAATTCAAAAGGATCTCCCAAAGCTGAGGCATTCAAAACTGGTCCATAACCCAAATCCAAAGAAAATAAAATTGCTTCTAATCTTCTTGCATTATTTTACCCAATGAATATATTCCTCCTGCCAACGTATCCTTATTCTTTCTACCCATTTGTCAAAGTTTGTTCCTCTAAATCCCAATGTACTGTACATTGTTAATAGCTGTTAAGTTACATAAAGGTTAAATTTATTTTAATAGATCTCAAAGGTGTAATAAGGGGGATGCATATCTTATCTTAGAAATTTGGCCATTTGCTTCTGAAATTACAAAGAATGGCACTAGCTGTGAGGAAAGCAACAGAAAGAAAAAGAAACTTCCATCAAAAGCTACAAAATTCCCAAATCGGCTTCTGATAGGTCCATCTTTCCAATAATAAAAATACCAAACAGATCACATTTATAGAGTTCTTATTACGTGTCAAGGATTATATAAGGCACTTACCATGTATGATTTCACTTTTCCCTTAAAATGATCCTATGAGGTGGGTTAGCTCCATTTTGCAAATGAGAAATCCAATAAGTTGAAGCACCCCACCCTAGGCCCCAGGAGTTAAGGGCAGGGGCGGGAATTAAACTTGACTCCAAACAGGAGCTGGGCTTTCTTTTGCCTGCCCAGGGCACATAGTCATTTGCCAGCTTTTCTACAGAATTGCATGTTTGAAAGGCCTTTGCTCTGTTTGGAAGAAATTCAGATCTATTCACTTAATAACTTACTCATTAAAGTGGTCAGGAGTTACTCTCCAGGCTGTGTGAAGCAGGTAAGGAGCGTGTGTACTTGAATGTACAGCTGTTCATGAGTTTATGTTTATGTTATGCTCATGGGACCATAACAATCAAAGGGAAGTAAAGAACAAGTTTCTTAACAGATTTTTTCGTCCCGTTTGTGTTTATTGGTTTAATCCTTAAATTATCAGCATTTTAACTTTTTGGAGTTACAGACCCCTTTGAGACTAGTGGAAGATATGAAATCTTTTTCTTAAAAAAATTCTATATTCACATAAATTTTCAAAAATTTAGAGAAGCCCTAAAAAAGTCTGTCTGCGGATGCTCATGAGTCTAAAGAACACATTTTTAAGTTTAGTAAAATAAGCTCAAATTCCTCTCCTGTATCCAGGAAAACACCAGAAGTGAGAGAGCCAGAAACCTCCTTTCTCTTTCCATCTCCTTGGTCTCACAGGATGAACCCAGGGAAGCATCAGCCCCATCATTAGGGCCACCATAAGCTGAGCCCTGTGCAAGTGTGACTGACCCAGGTGAGGAGTGGGGACTGAGAACAGCTCATGTCCTGCTTGCCAGACTATGTACCTTAGCTCTGGGCTGCATCCACATGACTGGGCACCTCTTCCTAATTCGTATGACGTTGTTTGTATATAAGCCAGTCGGTGTCTTACATGTCCATTCATACCCTGGACTATATATCATCCAGAAATGCCCTGACTTATGGAGAAAGGTCCCCCACTCACAACATCAAAAAGTCCCAGTTCCTCACAAAAATTACCTTGAAATGGATTAAAGACTTAAATATAAAACCTGATGGCATAAAAACTCTTAGAAAAAAAGCATTGGGGAAAAGCTCCTTGACATTGGTCTTGGCAATTATTTTTTTGGATATTACACCTAATATCCAAGCAATGAAAGCAAAAATAAGCAGGTGAGACTACAAGTTTATACACAGCAAAAGAAACAATTAAAAAAAAAAACCAATGAATAGCTGACCTACACAATGAGAAGAAACATTTCCAAACCACAAATCTGGTAATAAACTCATGCAACTTAAGAGAAAAATAAGTAAATAAATAAACAATCCAATTAAAAACGAACAAAGGGCCTGAATAGACACTTTTTCCAATGAAAACATACAAATGTTATAATTGTTCTATTTTATCATTAGCTATTTTTGTTCATCTCTTACTGTGCCTAGTTCATAAATTAAACTTAATCATACGTATGTATAGGGGAAAACATAATACATTTAGGGCTCAGTACTATCCTTGGTTTTAGGCATTTATTGGGTGTCTTAGAACATAACCCCCACAGGTAAGGGGGTACTACTGCACGGTATGATCTCTCTTACAAGAGGAACTAAAATAACTTCACTTATAAAGACAGAGAACAGATTGGTGGTTGCAGGAATGGGGTGTGGGAAAGTGGAGAAAACGGTTATATGTGGTCAAAAGGTACAAACTTCCAGTCATGAGATAAGTAAGTTCAGAAGATACAATGTACAGCAAGCATGTCAAAGTTGTGGCCCATGGGCTGCATGTGGCCCACAACAAATATTTTTGTGGCCTAGCCAATATAACGGTATGTAAGAAACATTTTAATAAAAATTTTGTAACTTAATTTTTACAATATCCTATTATTCATAACCCTAATATATAAAAAGCCAGGGGCCATCATGACCAAAACAACTGAATGGATAACTGAACAGCAGGCTGCATGGGGAGACCAGACTGGCAGGGGAGGGAGTTAGGGACGACCAGGCTGGCGGGGGGGGAGGGGCAGTTGGGAGCTACCAGGTTGGCATAGAGGGCAGTTAGGGACAATAAGGCCCTTACGTGCCTTAGGTGCAGGCGCACCATTTCTCTCCACTAATACAAGCAGCAAATATTTTAGCAGCCGATTGCCACGTCATCAGTCTTGTACTGACTTGTTTGGTGTGCACAACAGGAAATATTTCACTTTCGGAGAAAAATAGATTTATTTACATTACGCTAATTAATTTATGCAGTTATTCAGTGTCTGGTAAGTTAATGTTCAAGAAAAAAATTTTAATTTTTATTAAAATGTTTTATTATTTTATGTTAACGATTACTCATTTAGTTCAGTCCTTTGTATTCAGTATGTCTCTATTGAAATAAACCTATTTTCAATGAAAATTGAAGCTCTTGTTTTTTTGTGGCCCACATAAACTTAAACCTTTTTTATTTGGCCCATGTTAGCCTTTTAGTTTGACATGCTTGACGTACAGCATAATGGTGATGGTCCTTAATACTGTATTGTTTATTTGAAAGTTGCTAAGAGAGTAGATCTGAAAAGTTTTCATCACAAGAAAAGGTGCAAGTATGTGAGGTGATGAATGTTAACTAAATTTATTGTGGTGATTATTTCATAATATACACATATACCAAATCATTACCTGTACACCTTAAACTTACACAATATTATATGTAAATTATATCTCAATAAAACTAGAAAAAGTAAAATTAAAATGATTTAAAAGCCCCAATGCATCCCATTTGTGGTCTCCTCCCTCCCTCCTAGGTTACTTGGCATCTGAAGACAAGCTCAGTCCAGAGAGCCAGTAACCTGGGCCCCGTCTCCTTCCTGCTCTAGGGCAGCATTGAGATGGCCATGTAATATTCTTGTTCATTAACTCATTGTCATGGGCACAATTTGCTAATGGCCACTCTTCAGAATATGTTTGATTTGACCAAGAAGGCTTTGCTCCTTTTTTTCCCACCTGCTTATTCACCATAGCTCATATCCATGCAATATTTTTTCAATGAAAACCATATTCCCTCCTAATAAGGGTCACACTGGATTCCAATTTCCAGGAGTAGATCCTGCACAGTGAGGCTTTTCATGCCTGGTCTTTTCCAAAGGATATTTTTCCATTGATCTAGGGAAAGTGGAAAGGAGTGGGGAAAGACAGAGAAACACATCAATTGGTTGCCTCCTGCACTCACACCAACCAGGGCAGGGAATGGAGCCTGCAACCGAGGTACATGCCCTTGACCTAAATAGGACGCGGGACCCTTCAGTCCACAGGCTGATGCTCTATCCACTGAGCAAAACCAGCTAGAGTGATGCTTAGTCTTATTAAAATCCTTAACAGACCTCATCAGCTGTGAAAGTGCCAAGGATCTGGATCTTAGTCTTTTATCCATGCCACAAACATTTCTGAAATACCTACTATGTACCAAGCATTGGAAAGCTCAGCGAAGGGTAGAAGTATGAATAAGTGATGTTGTCCACCTTGGAAAGGCTAGCAGAGGGTCTATGTAATTAAAATGGATAGACAAGACCCAGAAACCTGCTGGTAAGACACTCTCAAGAACAGCTAACCTCCTGACCACATGTCTGTTGGAACCTTAACTTCTCTGCTTTGACCTATGCAATAGTATCCTCACATTAACATGAAGAGTAATCTTGGATGATTTAGAGCAGTGATGGCGAACCTATGACACGCGTGTCAGAGGTGACACGTGAACTCATTTTGGGGGGTTGATTTTTCTTTGTTAAATGGCATTTAAATATATAAAATAAATATCAAAAATATGTCATTGTTTTACTATGGTTGTACATATCAAAAAATTTCTATATGTGACACGGCACCAGAGTTAAATTAGGGTTTTTCAAAATGCTGACACGCCGAGCAGACATGGAAAGAAAAGCCAGTCCCTCAAGTTTTATCATGCACTTGGGGGAGGAGGAAGCAGGAGCAGACTTACTTTTATGGAACCCACTTGTTTAACCGAATTAAGACAGGGAATATGATTGCTGCCGGCTATTTCAGACCTCCACTTTTGACCCACACTTTATACTAAGCTTCAGGGTAGATGAGCCCAGGAGCACAGGATTTCCCTAATCCACATTATTTTAAACTCAAATTTCATTCCATCTCTGCTTTCTCTGTGCCGTGCCTCTAACCTCTGATATTTTGCAGCCTTCCTTTTATTTCCAGTGTTTTTGTTTGTTTATCCCTCCAGGTTCTGACCCTTATGTTGTTATTGCCTTGCACAAAGGGTGTCTTCTTTTCTTGACCCAGGATGCTCCACTGATGTGCCTCTCTGACTCCTTTCACCCCACTTCCCAGTCCCAGGGTGTGTCCTATCTTCTCTGGTCTGCCAATTCAAATGTCAACTTCATCCAAATACATCCTCACAGACACAGGCAGAATAATGTTTGACCAAAGGTCTGGATACATCATGGTCTAGTCAAGTTGATACATTAGACAAATCATCACATCCTGGCTGTTTTTAACCATGACCTGAAGTTCTCCTAAGAGACTAGTTCCCATTTGTAGCTCCCTCCATGAAGAGAAAGGGCATGACAGGCAGAATAATGTTTGACCAAAGGTCTGGATACATCATGGTCTAGTCAAGTTGATACATTAGACAAATCATCACATCCTGGCTGTTTTTAACCATGACCTGAAGTTCTCCTAAGAGAGTAGTTCCCATTTGTAGCTCCCTCCATTGTGTATGCAAAGGGGAAGTTCTGGCCCTTATTCTGAATTTAGGGTAGAATTGGTAGATTGGTCAAACAGGTCCTACCCCTCCCCACTTCTGTCCTTGTGTGGAAGTCCTTGATAGTTCAAGGACTGAAAGTCCTCTTTTCTAATGAATATAGGGTCATCCTCTGAATCACTTAATGCATAAGAGATTTGGGTACTACAATCAGTCAATAGAAGTCAGCATGCAAAATGAAATATTTGCCATCAAGACTCTAAGCCAGGAGGAGAAACTAAGATGGCGGCATAAACACCGGGAAATTGCTGCCTCCTACAACAATTGAAAAATACATCAAAAACAAAAAACGGACATCATCCAGAACTACAGGAAGGCTGGCTGAGTGTAAATTCTACAAGTAGAAGGAAAGAAAAGCACACTGAGAGCCAGAGGAGCTGCGGAAGTAAAGTGCAGAGGTAGGGGGCTTGCGTGCAGAAAGGGTCTGGCACCTGAGGACGCGGCTGTCTTTTTGAATCCGGAGGGAGTCACAAGCTCCTGACGGCTCTGAACTTCG
>NW_006294876.1:2244505-2272581 GCF_000327345.1 Myotis davidii | reverse complement strand
AAGGACTGATCCAGAGACGGAGAGGCATTGATTGGACTGTCGGGCTTTGGAGGGAGGGTAAGGGAGGGTGGCGGTAAGGGGGAAAGATCAACCAAAAGACTTATATGCAGGCATATAGGCCTAACCAATGGACACGGACAACGTGGGGGCGGGGGAGTTCGAGGGTAACGTGGGGACAAGGACACATATGTAATATCTTAATCAGTAAAAAATATATTTAAAAAAAAAAAGACTCTAAGCCAGGTCCAAGTAGCTCGGAAAACAGATGTTTTATGTGCTGCCTCCAATATTTTTTAAACGACATGAAACATATTTATAATCTGCATAAGATTCTAGGTGTTACTTCTCTAGAATCAGAAAGTTAAACCATCAGAGATCATTTAATTCAAACTGCCCAGTTTCCAGAAGGGTAAATGGAGCCCTTTTGTAGACAGTCTTCTGCCTCTGTCTTTCTCTGTCTCTGGTTGTTGGGCATCTGCAACCATCTTACAAATGGATGATTCTTCAGTTCACGATTCTCAGTGGGAGGCAATGCTTGGCTCTCACTACAGATGCTGAAAACCCCAGGCTTGCACATTCTCATCCTCTCTTGCAGCTAAGGCATGGACATGTGTCCAAGTTTCCCCCAATCAGATGTACTTGCCCCAGATTCGGAATTGATTGGGAGCTTGAGATATAAAGAAGCAGGGAGAGTCCATTCTGGTGGGTGGTGATGGCAGTGTTTTCAGAAACTCCAGGCTCAATGCTGCAGGGATGGCATTCTTGTTCAGTTCCAGCGGCAGCAATGATAATCCTGACTGGTTTTGTCTCGTGGTCCTAGTTGCTGCCAGCATTCGATGTTCCTGAGCAAGCCTTTTTTATGGCCTTCCTGGTTATTCTGAGAGCTACCCCATGTCTTCTCAGTAAAATTCTTACATGCTTAAATCAGCCAAAGGTTTTATTTTTGGTTTGTTTTCTTGCAATTAAAAATCCTGGGGGATATGTGATGCAACAGGTCTTGTGTGGTTTACACGGGGCACAAATCTTCTCTACCTTCCCTTGGGAAACACCATACTAGGATAGCATATAGGATCAGTTTCACTCAAAATTGTGAGTAACAATTTAAGAGCCTGTATTAGTGAGAAATAGGTTATGCAGCAAGCAACCTAAAACTCATAATACCAATAGCTTAAGTAAGCTAGAAGTATATTTCTTTCTTACATAAACTAGAGAGGTGCCTAGTGGGAGCTTTGGGGCTCCAGACTGTTAGAGATCCATGCTCCGTCCCTCTCATTCCCCTTAGCACTAGGGGTCCAGCTTATAGTATGTTTGTAGACAAATCTTCTTGTAGACCGAGCCTTAAATGTTTCCTATCCAGCCCTACCTTTTTTTTTAAAGTATGCAGATACTTGCTAAAATTCTTCTTCAGGCTGCTATAATAAATATCATAGACTGGGTAACTGAAACAGCAAACTTTTCTCACAGTTCTGGAGGCCAGGACAGCCAAGGTCAAGTCACCAGTCAATTTGGTGTCAGTGAGAACTGGCTTCCTGGTTTGCAGATGGTGCCTTCTTGCAGATGGTGCCTCCCCACATTTTGAGGGGACAGAAACATTCCGTTCATATACCACCCAATGCCAACATTTTTCATGGGCTCCTTTCTTGGTTTATATGGACTCAGCACAGGCTCTTAGGGCAGCAGGGCGGCAGGGCTACAGAGCAGACATCTCTGGACTCAAGCAGCACTGACTATGCAGTTCTGGCCCACTAGCACCAACAGGAGGTGGATGACTTTGGAGAGCGAGGTTCAATTCTCAGTTCAAGTGACAAAGCCAAGGCAAAAAACAAAGTCCTCTCTCTGAGTGGTATGCAGCACAAATATGCCTCTGGGCACAGATGGAAACACTGGGCACCGATGCTGCAGTGCCAGGAAATGGAGGCTTTTATCTTGAACTTTTCCAACCAAATTTAATCTGATTGTATAAAAGGATTGCATTGTAAATCTTAAGTGCATAAAGAATTCTGACTGTCTTGGCCTTGGTTCCTCTTGAAATCATTATAAATTACTCTGTATTCAGTATCTTCAAAGCTCCCAAGAAAAATAAAGGCTCTTCTATACTAAGAAGGAGATTATTTAACATCTCAAAGCAAAGATTTTATCTACTAGTAGCTTCATTGATCATCTTCAACTCTTTCCTCATTTACCTGCTTATCACCAATTCAATCCAGCACAAGTAATGGTATTCACGTTAGTGACCAGTATTTCATAATGGGATATGTTCTCTCTATCTCACGCCAATGCACATACATGATAATTGTAAAAAGCCCTTTGTCAATAGGTTTATTACTGATGCTATCCTGTAACCAGAACAGGTATACCTTAAATTTTAATTATCTTCCCCTCCTTCAGATTCTGAAAACAATTATTTTAATCTTTGGAATCGCCATGACATCTATCATTTTTAGGGGCAGGCCTCCCACCTCTTCAAACACATAAAGAGTGTGACTAACATTGGTCAGTCAAGGTCAGCTGGTAAGAGTTCAAATCTTTTCACCTCTCAGTAGTTACAACTTCCTCAGTCTGGGGAAGGAGTGATAAACAGCCATAATGAGAGCAACAGAAATAGCAGTAACTATTGCAAAACACTTCGGCAAATACAAAATGGTTTTACCTAAACAAATAAAAGTTAACAACCTAAATCTCCCAACCCTACTTTGTGTCCCTTGGTCCAGCCAAAATACCAACCCTGAGCAAATAATGTTCATTGCATTAGTTTTCTTTAACAGGGAACATAAAAAATCCTATAGTGGTCTCAGTAAAAGTTCAGCAACTGTTCCCAAAGAACAAAGAGGAAAATAGCTCCAAGTATGTTTGATGGACATCAATTGACCAAGAAGGAGGAGCTGAACAGAAAAGATTGCATAATAGGATGCTATGAAAATGGAAAGCATCAATTTTTTTTAAAGGCAGAGTACGGACTCCCAATATTGAAAAACACCTGATGCTTCTAGTCTCTGGTTGTGAAACAGGAAGCAAGCTTGGCAGCCACATGAGTTTAGGGTGTTACTACTGCTGTGCCTACGCAGGGAAAGGACTGTGGGAGGTGACATAGCTCCCTTAGGAAAAAAAACCCAAAACCAGCCTCTCAGCTGCTGCTCTACATGGCACGATAACAGATCTCAGCTAGCTTTCAGACCTGCTGAAATGCCATAAAAGGACTCTGTCCTTTGTTGCACTGGGTTCCTGAGCTTGGATTAGCTCGTGTCCATGAGAGAAGCTGTGTTCCATGACACTGATGCTTTAAGAGCTCCCCAGGAGATAGGAGGCTGGAGGACAGGTAAACTGGTGTATGCAAAAGCTTCCCTCTTCCCACAGTTGAGCTCACAGACAGTTGTCTCCTGGCACAGGACCAGCGCAGCAACGGAGCTGACCTGCTGGAGGAGGGGTGGCCCCTCACACTCGCCTCAGTGGTGGTGGGAAGTGGAATGCTGAGGCGGCTGGTTTTGCTCTTTTTTTTTTTTTGTAACAAAGTTTATTGTGTTTAATTTATAAATGTTGGAAACAAACCAGAAAGATAAACTGAGTTCATTTGAACCCACCGACGTTTCTCTAAAATAATATACACATTGTTCCATATAACAATTATAAAATTACTGGTTTATCAATTACCGTTACTTTACAAACAAAAGTCACTTTCATGGCGAGCATATCAATCTTTGAGATTGGGAACGGCCTGAGGAGGCGCCATGTGGTTTTTGTCCTACTCTTGGCCTCTGCTTACCTCTCCAGTTTCAATTCTTGCCTTTCCTTCTTCCCTTTCCATCTTGCTCCAGCTACAATGAACTTTTTATTTCTGTACAACTGTGCTCATCCTTCCTATCGCAGAGATTTTGCAGGTTCTGCTTCACCTATCCTTACATCCCCTCACTTTTGACTGCCCACCTTCCATCCCATCTTCGGTTATCTGCTTAAAACATAACTTACCACACAATTCCATAGCACCTTGTACTTCCTTTGTCTTTACCATAATAATGGCATCCCAGGGTTTTAGGCCCTGTCCTAAGAATTTACATTCACACACAACACACATGTATGTGCTTCTATGTCTATATATATCTACCATCTTTCTATAGCAGGGGTGGTGATCATGCGGCCTGTGGGCCATATAAGGCCTGCAAAATCATTTGGTCTGACCCTACCAAGGCATTAAGGGGTGAGTTAATTAAATGTTTGACCAAATACAGCAGGCTAATTTTTAAGTTGGTAATTTTGTATGGCCCATGAATGATGTTATAAATATCCAAATGGCCCTTGGTAGAAAAAAGGTTCTCCACCCCTGATCTATAGGCACAGTAGTCAGATATAATAACAGTCAAAGCAGGGGAAATAAGGGCATACAAAATATAATAAATGCAGAGAAGATTTTCAAAGCCTAATAAAATGGAAAGAGAGAAAAAGAGCGCCAGCCAAAAGTGCAGGTTCTTTTCAGAAGAAGATATCATGAACTTAATGATTTGGGATTTAAAAAATTGCTTTACATTTTATAACCAGAAAAATTATGTAACTTTTGAACTAGGTCTTGCATATTTCTTCCAAGTCTAATATTCTCTATGAAATCCCAAGTGGCTATGTAGTGATGAATAATTTTGAAAGTAATAAAGTGTTCCACCAGCATTCCAATTCTTCATCATGTAACTAAGTTGAAATATTTATGCTAATCGACTCATCAAATATGTGCACATACGCACACACAACACACTCATACATGCTCATGTGCTGACACTCACACACATGTTTTCCTGAAATATCCATTGAACAGAGATTAAGGACATTTGGAGGATGTGAAATGGGGAGAGTTTGGTCAATCTGTTAGTTACTGAACACTCTCCTTTGCAAATGAACTGAATAGAATAAAACATTATATTTGGGAAAATATTGATACATTTGTATGTGTAGAAAAATTTTACAGATGTAAGAGAAAAAATGTTACAGATATAAGAGACAATCAGTGTTACTGTAGTGTTTTGAAAATAGAAGCATGTTTTAAATTACTCCAATCGCCAGAGTCAAATACTTAAATAAAGCACGATGTCACCATTGACCAATGAAATGCTAACATTCCTCTGCTGCTCTGGTCTGGGTGGGGCCTGAGGCAAAATGCTCACTTGATAGAAGCATCGCCCTTGTTAATGTACTGGGATTTTTAATGTACTAAACACAGCACTGAGCTTTTCAGAGTTGTGTGTGTGAGTCTGAGCCTGGATGCCTAAAGCAAGCAGGTAGCCCAAGGCTTTTGAATAGGTTTAGACATCTTTGGCAGAAAAATCAATGGGAAGCCTTTTAAACATACAGATATTGGGTCCCAGACAGACCAGAAGCAGAATCTTCAAATTCCCTGGCACCCACCTGCACCTACAGGCCCGGCCAGACCAGGTAATCTGACTTTGACTTTAAAGTTCTCTACAATTGAGGCAAAATCCTTAGCTGAAGATCAACTCTTTGTCTGACCTTTAGTTACTCTTCTCTCGCCTTCCTTCATCCTGGAAATCTTTTTATTAAGGGCAAGTATGGAGAATCACAATTTATATGGATATGAAGGTAGCCTACTTTGACAAGTGTTGTCCATTGTTCTTCAGAGCTAATTTGCTTGATCTGGCTAACTCCACAGGAGCGGTCCAAAGTTAGATGGCACTTGCTTGTAAGGAAGGTAGGGGAAGGGAGTATAGTTTTCTCATAGAATCTCCCAAATTTTAGCTCTTTAATGTGCAATAATCTTTTTGTCCCTTGAAAATGGCACTTTGCAGCTTGAATATATTCTATTGCCTGCAGATTTTCTTGTGTATTTTTTTCTGCAACCAACCTCTACATTAAGATATAGGGTGTGTACTTTAGAAAAGTCATAATTACCAGTGAAATTTAAAGTGTTTGCTAATTTTTACTTTATAACACATGTAGATGAAGTTATGATGCACATTTATTGTAACTTTGGACCTAGACATCCTGAGTTCAAATCCTGGCCCTGTGCACTTGCTAGTCTGTGACCTTGGACTTCATCTCTTGGTACCTCCATGTTCTCACCTATGACAACTACTTCATAGGACTGTTATGAGAGTTCAGTGAGCTAATATTTGTGAAGTGCATAAAACAGAGCCTGGACAGAGAAGTAAGGACCTAATATGGGTTAACTTTTATTATTCTTTTCTTATATATATATTAAAAGAGTACTTCCTGCCCTGCATCGTTTCCCTTTTCCTTAAAACAGCAACAAATAAAGAACTCAATTCCTCCATCTTTAGATTGGAAATGGGAGGTCAGCCAACCTTTCGATTGAAACATGGATAGATCTGGTAGGATATAACAAGCCCTTTTCACAAAACCCTGGGTTGTTGTTTTGTTTGTGTTCTCACTGGGGATGGGGGCAGAAAAGGACTTCACTCTTCACATTATAAGGACCCTCCCACCCAAAGAATATTGGAGCACTAGACATCGGTTACTCATCACAGTTATCAAGAAGAAAGCTGAGGCACAGCTCTGTATATCTCTAAGTTCTGAGAAAACTACAGGGAAGACATGTCAAGGGGAGTTGAAGGAAGCAGGAAAGAAACCAACACTTACTGAGTGCCTAACGTGCCAGGTAACATAATACACTTTATGCATGTTATCTTCTTACAGAGCAGGGTCCAGTGCTCATTTGCAACCCAGGGTCTACAAGGGAAGACCGAGCTCCTTGAAGATGTCCCCAGTACTCACTTCACCGCACATTTGTACATTCCACCCTCACCCTCAACTCCACATGGGCCACCCTCACTCATGGTATACTTCCTCCTACCTCCAGACTAGAGGGAAATTTGTCAGCAGGTGAGGGTAGACTGAAAAATTTTATTGGATTAATGAGATATTTGGGGACCATGCAATTCCCAGAGAGAATATTCATTTCTTGAATGAAGAAATATATTTCTGTAGTATATTCCAGCATATTAGCATATTAGATGCTCTCAGGAGTCTCTTTTCAAATTTTAGTAAACACATAGTTCCTTTCTTTTGGGAAGAAGGGCATACAGGATATGATTTAATAATATTAATTATTCATTTTCATATATATTGACCTATACTTAGTCTATAAATTATTTTTGTACCTTTCAGATCTTCTACTTGTAGTAAGAGAATACCTTATAACATAGACTAAACAAAAAAGGAGAGAAAAACAAAATTTTGAGTCATGCCAGCCACATATTTGTCCATTGGGGAGCAGCCAAGCCACAGATTAGGGACATAGTCCTGGGGCAAAGCCAGGGGGCATGGTGACAAAGAACTCTTTGTTCTTCCCATGGCCAGATATGTACATAAGTGCATCTTTCCCCCCCTCCGGGGTCCAGGGGGAAAGGTTGATGGCTGAGATATTTGAGTAACCAAGCAATTTTTCTAGTAAGACTGACCACTATTTAAATGGAGTCTTTAATCCATGGAGTTGGATTTAAATTGTTTAAATTATTTTTATTTTATTAAAATGGTAAGCTACTTAAATTACTTAAAGTATAACATTACTTAAAAGTGTACAACGCGATGATTTGATATAAATATACATTGTTTAAAAATATATCTTTCTCATAGTACAGTATTTCCTCAGACTGAATGCAAAAAGAACAAATTTTAGACCAGAATAATTGTAACCTTTAAGGCACTTTGTGAAGAAAATGGACATCTTATAGGATAAGAAATGACAGAATTGCCTAACACTGCTAGAGCTATCTTGAGTGACTTGTGCCCATATTTTATGTAGACACAGAACTGCCCAGTAAGAAGAGTGTTTAAAAATATGAATTTACAGACTTACCTGGCAGCGTAGATACCATGATCACAGGGCGAGGCTTAGCCATTGCACTCCGGACGTGCTGGCCCCTGAGATTTCCCCAAATGTGGGAAACCCAACTGCGTAATTTGTGGCAGCGGGGGACTGCATTTGCACTCTTCCCTGAAAAAAAAAAAGAACTTTCACCAAAATTCAATACTCCTACTATCTATTCAGATACCTAGAGGTGACCCAAAGATGGGGCAGAAAGGGATGCAGCTGATCATACCTACATCCCAGAAAATGATCAGGGTCTGATGAAAAACAATTACCAGATTTCTACTTCCAAACTAGATTCCTAGAGGAATCCATATGCAAATTCCTGGAATTTCTCTGTACACATAGAGAAAATGTCAGGGAAGTATATTATGCTATTGCTAAAAAAGTCATTGACCCAAGTTCCCACCTTCTTCTCTATTTCAGTAGCCTATGATGGTTCACATGTGAGCCTTATGTACACGTTTGCGTGTTTAGTATAAAGGATCAGGTGAGATTCCAATGCAAACTGCACAGACCAACACAAGGCAAATAACATACTTCATAAGCACTAACTACAATTATTATAGTCATTTATTATTTTAAGTGATAGACACCCTCTTCTCCTGAATAGTAAGCCTCAGTATCCTGGCCTCCATTTAGTGGGGAAAAGGCTGCCTTATCCAAAGGGGATATACAATGATATTACAAATCATTATCCTGCTAACCTACAGTTTTCAACATAATAGTTATGTTTGTTTGTTGGCTTCCTATGGAGTTTTAAAACACAAGAAAAGACAGCCACAACTGAAGACTTATAAGTTTTACATTTGGAAGAAAATTATGACCCAATATTGCTTCTCAGATTTCTTAAAGTGAACATTGATGTATAGATAAGCCACACTCTCTATCCACTATCCTGAAAAATATTCTCATTTAAATTGGAAATCCATTGTCATAAAGGAGTATTTTGGAGATGGTTACCTCATAATTTCCTGTGTTCATAAGATAAATAGACGCAGGTATTTTACCCACAAATAGATTTTGGAGCATAACAAACACAAGATAGAGCTATTTCTTGGCAGTAGTATCAGACAAATGATGAACAGGGGAAATAACATTTGAAGAAGCCATCCACCTAAAATAAAAGCCAAAGTAGAGACATAAATTAGATACCAAAGGCCAGATAAAACTGTTGGTTTCATAGAGAGAAAAAAGTTAAGAGGTTTATTGAGGAATACAAGCATGATATTTCTTGCCAAAACAAAACAAAATCATTATCACAGAGGTTTGCTTTTGTAAGCAGCCACAGCTGTAAACAATATGTAAGTATGTGTCTCAGGCTCAAAACACACACGGAAATCAAGTTAAGAGTCTGGCTTATATTCATCAAAGTTTAGATAATGTCAAGGTTACGCCAAGTCTCCCAGCCACAGAACATGCCGTGAGATGCCACGGCTCCTCAGTCCATCTGGTCCTTTATATTGGGTTGTTTGATCACCAGTCATTTTGGATTCCTCCACACAGAAAGTCTGGAAAGCAGAGACGGGGGTTCAAGACTCCACTTTGGGTTTTTGCCCTTATCCCTCACAGGAAGCTCTGAATCTAGGACTGTGCCACATACTTTCCAAGCCTTTGTCTTCAAAGAAATTGCATTTTTATTTAATTTATTGGGGTGACAGCCTAAATAATAAAAGGCTAATATGCAAATTGACCAAACAGCAGAACGACCAGTCGTTATGACTTGCACTAACCACCAGGGGGCAGACGCTCAATGCAGGAGCTGCCCCCTGGTGGTCAGTGTGCTTCCACAAGGGGAGTGCCACTCAGCCAGAAGCCAGGCTCTCAGCTGGCCAGTGCAGCAGCGGTGGCAGGAGCCTCTTCCACCTCCACAGCAGTGCTAAGGATGTCTGACTGACAGCTTAGGCCCACTCCCTGTCCGTTGGACATACCCTAAGGGCTCCCAGACTGTGAGAGGGCGCAGGCCAGGCTGAGGGACTCCCTTCTGGCCCCCTGTGCATGAATTTCATGCACCGGGCCTCTAGTTGGTTAATAAGATTACTATTAGTATATGGGTTTCAAGTATACCAAAAATTCTGAATAAAAAATAACAGTGGTATTTATCACTGTGCCTTGGAAATGAAGGGGGACAAAATATCAGAACAAAGAAAATCCAGGGAATGACATTATGGGATTCCTGTCCTGTGTATAGTTTAAAACAAAAGGAAATCTTCAGTTATAGCTAACCAAGTTCTGTCTTTGAAACAGACTTTGGAGTTTTCTGCTGGCTGTGGGGATGAAGAGAGAAAAAGATTTTGTTGTGGAATTGTGCATGAATAAATAGTACAGTTGATGGAGGCTTCAAAGTGGAACTAACACAATAACAATTATATATTGATTATATAAATGTTCTTTATCTAGGTTTGTCATATACCTTTCCACATAAACGATGTCTGTGCAAGTAGAGGAAACATTGTCTGATCTGACAGATCTTTTAACTGGATGACAGTGACTGCAGAAGAAATTGAGATATTGGAACCAAGGAGAGAGACCTACCTAGAACAGAACCTTCCCTTGTGACCATCAGAGGAAACCAACCTGCTGGCACTTTGCTTGATCTCGAACTGTAAGAAAATAACTCTCTGATATCCAAACCTCCCATCCTGTAGTGCTTCGTATGGTCACCAAGCAAACTAATAGAAGTGCTTGCTACACAGAGATGAGAAGGGTGGGGAGGGAAAAAGGAATGTGTCCACGGAACAATACAGAGGAACTGACATCTTCCCCTTGGGTTGACCTCCTTAAACTTCCTCAAGTAGCTCCATCTTTGTGGCCCCAGAGCGGTATCGCTGCACTGTCTTCGGAAGTAAGGGAGGAAATTCTGCAAAGAATTGCAGCTACTTGTAGACAGAGGGAAAGCAGAGCGTCCTTCATCAGTATCAATTTATAGACTCATTTTAGGAGACTGGGCTTCAAATCACACCCCAAGGAACATAAAACACAAAAGCATTCATTCCCCCCAAGGCTATTCACCATTTGCAAGTATAAATCAATAATGCGGTTCAAAACACCTTGCTTCTTGTGTCTTGATTTCTCCAGCCCAAAGAAGCTTTAAGTCCAGAAAACAATACAACAAACTGGGACAATATGCATCCGTATCAATTCCTGGGGACCTAATCAGTGCAATCAGTAAGCAATATGTTCTGGGTATTCAATTACATTGAGTAATACATGAAAACATGTAATCCTCACGACAGCCTGCTAATATATGTCTCCCTAGTTAGGTCCTGGAGGCTAAGGGGAATAGGGCTCCAAACCTATGCCTGAGTGTTATCTCAACAAAAACAAAAATTTCACAGATCTAATAGTATATTGCTGCCAATATCAGGATCTTTTATTGCTAAGTGTTCCCTTCCTTTTGCTTGTGGCATAGTTTTAAATCACTCGTGCAGCTTATGCTTAGGAAAAACCAAATGATTTCTCTATATCCTGAGGTGAGACCCCAACAGCCCATCAATTAGCACTCCACTGCTGTGGGCTATGCATGTGATGTTTTAAGTACTCCATTATTCTGGGGCTTTGTTGCCCGGGGCTTCCATCTAACAAAGGGTATAATGGGTGCTTTCCAAATGTTCCCCTTGTTTTAAATCATTGCTATTAAATACAAGCAAGCTGGGTAAGAAAGAGACGCTTAGGATGCTAGATGCTACCTTTGAAATCTTTCAGTCCAGGGGTGGCAAAGAGATTTTAATTGCTAACTCTCATCAATGGATTATGGCTACCTAGAGCCTGATGCTGAAAATATGCCACGGCCCACCATGGGCTCAATAGGAAACAAGATTGATATTGCTGTTTGTTATGATGTCTGCTGTAACCCTTTCCTCTCATAGAGGAGGAAACTTAGCTCCAAAATATTAAACAATATCCTTAAGAGCACATAATTACATAACAAAAAAGTCACTGTCAGAAGCAATATATCCTGACTCTTTCTACTAGACCAGTGGTCGGCAAACTCAACTCTCCCATCCACACTCGTCTTGTATGCTTGTTTCATCTATCTCCTTTTCGAAAACCGACTTCTGCGCATGGGCCACGAAGTTTCAATCGCACTGTACGTGCATGTCTGCATGTGGTATTGTGTGGAAGAGCCACGCTTAAGGGGCCAAAGAGCCACATGTGGCTCGCGAGCCGCGGCTTGCCGACCACTGTACTAGACCACTGAAAAAATCTTAGTAGCTTAACTCTGTCCTCCAGATGGTAACACTGGTCTTCCTTCTCCTATGAAACTGTAATCCTAAAAGCCTCCTTTCCCTAACACGCATTTATCCATTTTGCCTCAAAGACATTTACTTTGCCTTTGCTTAGAGTTTTCTCCTGAGGTTCTTTTTATCTTAGAAATTCTGAGATAAAGGTTGCCTCTCAGTACTATTGACTCACCTGTAAACCGGGAAGAGTGATACTCAAAGTCTAATTCTGCACATTGAGTTTAAGTCTCTAAAGCCCTTTCAGTTTTTTAGAAAGGGAATTCAAAAATGAAAGTTTCTTTTGTTACCAATATGCCAAATATAGGTAAGAAAATATGAATGGGTATTTGTGAACCTAAAATATTATGCACTTGAATTGAGCAAGTTATAGGGGGGAAGTTTTGAAAAAAGGTAACAGTGATAGTGAACTTTTGTGAGGGACTAAGAGCAAGGAGTTAAATTCTAATTCCTTATAGCCGTTACTTTCTTCCCCTTGGGGAAGGACATTAAAAACCTTGTGCTGCAATGCCATCTATTTTTTATTGCACCAATGAGCAAGTACATCTTTCCAAACTGCCACTTTTCATTGCTTTTAAATAAGAATAGATGAGTTTGAAAAGATATGAAGATTCATTAGTCCCCGCTCTAAATATTGCAGGTGAAATTAGTCCCATCCACTAGAGCCTACTGCAGACTCAGAGAAGGGTCACACAATACCCTTGAAAATTCCATTCCCAAAGAATGGGACCCCTGTCGGGACAAATGCAAAGGCATCAGGGGCAGGCCCCCTGCTCATTAACCCAACCTGATCTTGCCAGATAAAGAATAACATTTGATCTCATAGGATGGAGTCCTTTCTATATGTTAAGAATACCCAGCCCAGCCGGCGTGGCTCAGTGGTTGAGTGTCGACCTGTGAACCAGGAAGTCACGGTTCAATTCTGGGTCAGGACACATGCCTAGGTTGTGGGCTTGATCCCCAGTGTGGGGCATGTGGGGGAGGGAGGATGGGGGGCTGAGGCGGTGGGTGGGAGGGACAGCCAATCAATGATTCTCTCTCATCATTGATGTTTCTATCTCTCTCTCCCCCTCCCTTTCTCTCTAAAAAAAAAATCAATAAAAATATATGTTAAATAAAAAGAATACCCCAAAAAACTGGGGGAGAGGGAATTTGATATTAATATGGCATTTTCAAAGAAGTTGTGTAGTCAGAAGAAAAGTATTATTAAAACTCACTTCCTTCCAATCACGTTAACCAAGACAGTACATACTCCAGAATAACTGAGGCAGTATTTACTCTTGGGGAAACACTTCCTTGAAGAGCCATGAATTCTACTGAGTATCCATCTGTCCTGCACTGTGACTGGAAGTTGACATTTCTTACCATACTATAGGCCCGGTGCACAAAATTTGTGCACGGGGGGGGGGGGTTCCTCAGCCTGGCCTGCACCCTCTCTAATCTCGGACATCCCTCTCACAATCCGGGATGACTGGCTCCTAACCACTCACCTGCTTGCCTACCTGATCACCCCTAACCCCTCTGCCTGCTGGCCTGATGACCCCTACCTTGCCCCCCTGCCAGCCTTATCGCCCTTAACTTCTCTGCCTGCTTACCTGATTGTCCCTAACTGCTTTCCCCTGCTGGCCTGATTGCCCCTAACTGCCTCTGCCTGCCTGATCACCCCTAATTGTCCTCCCCTGCCGGCCTGATCTCACCCCCACTACCCTTCCCTGCAGGCCTGATCTTGCCCCTAACTCCGCTGAGGTTCCATCAGTTGGTGGCATTCCACAGGAAGGGGTTTCCACAGGGACTGGCTCCCATGGCCCAGGTCAGCAGCCTGTGCCCACGGCCCTGGCTGCTACCTTCTACGCTCACCTGCCACCTCAGGTGTTGTCAATGACGTTGGGTGGTGCAGCTGCAGGAAGTCCTGTGTGGATGCAATGGCGCAAGCACACTCCGCCTATTCAAGCTTCCTTGGCACACCAGGAAGTGGCAGCGCTCGCCTGAGCAAGGCCCCTAGAGCCCCTACATAGTACCCTGATCTTTCCTACTATTGGTTGCCCTAAGGATGGTGTAAACTTCTAATTGGTCTGGAATGTTATATATTTTGCTGCACTTACACAATAAACTTAGACCTGCATCACTGAACCTGGTCTCCGGAGTTGGGCATGCTTCGTTAGGACTCTGTCGGCCTCACCCCCGCGGGACCCCCTGCTTCACCAAACCAGTCATTAAAAAATTGAATGACTTTCTTACACCTTACACCAAACAGCTGTTGCCCTTAAAAACCCTCCTCAGCCCCCGCCTTAGGTTCTGCCTTTGCAGTTCACACAGGGTAGGTTCTGATTGGTCAGTTTCTATGCCAGTCAGAATCTTCGGGCCTATCTCCAGGCCTGATAATAGAGGTGGGCTGATCAGCAGCTGCTCCAGGCTGCTGGCCAGTGGACTGAACTGCTGATCTCTGGAAGAGAGAGAGAGAGGCTTGGCTGCTGGCGAGGCCCAGAGAGAGAAGCAGAATATTGATCACCCTGCTTCTCGCTCCGGGCCTCGCCAGAAGCTGCTGCCACTGCTGATCAGTCCCGCCTCTCTCTCTCTGAGAGGTCAGCAGTTCAGCCTGCTCACCTGCTGCGTGCGCAGGTTGGTGTTCGGTCGAGCCTTCAGTCATTTTGGATGCTACGACCCTGGCTCATATATATATATATATATATTAATTGTCACAACACTTCAAAAGGGTAGATGTTGTGATCTGCATCTTAAAACGAGGGTATAGAGACACTTACCCTTATAGAGGGCTTATGTGGACTGAGGCAATTCAGGGTCTTAGCAGAAAGACTGGAACTGTCCCTTGGCTCCTTCCCACTAGGCCACCTAAAGACTGTTCTATATTTGGTGACAATGTCATATCCCTCAGCATAACAATTGTTTGAAGTTCTTCTTTCAATATAACCAAACCTCCACTTTTGCATTGTCATCTAGTTTACCTCCCCATCTCATGCACAGCCCCTAAATGGGAATGCCTAAGTCTCCCATGTGTAGGAAGGGCTAGTCCTACATACTTTCTTGAGGTGGTGTGTGGAGCTTGCCTAAAATGTACGCTGAAAATAGACATGAATAGGGAAGGATTACCATATCTCATATATGACATTTGTTCCAACTTATAGTTCACTAGGCTTTGTTACTTATATGACTATGGGGAAGAGAACTATGTCATGCAACCTGAACCCCCATGGCATGTAGCCCCTTGCCTTGTTTATGGTAGGTGCAATACTTAGGTGTAGAGTGACTAACCGATTGGATGAATGAATGGGTGGATAATAGCTCACGGATGGGGTGTCCTCAGCTGCCGATCTGTTCCTCTCTTCTCACTCACATTCTAGCACCTGAACCACTTCCCAAACAAAGTTCTACCTTCCTCCTCCTACCGCTCACCTGATTTGCCTTCCTCTGTGCCACCTTCTGTTGACTTGACACAAAGTAATGAGGACCCAAGGAGAATGACTCAGCTCAGTGCCACGTCTAAGTCTTTCACAACCTTTTCTCCTTCACCATTTGTTCATTGCCAGTCTGAGTGACTCAGCTTCTTTTTTAATGGAAGTGGTGTATAATATCATATATATGTATATAGTTAATCCTCACTCAAGGATATTTTTTCCATTGATTTTTAGAGAGAGTAGAAGGAAGGAGGAGAAACAGAGAAAGAAAAACCTTGATGTGAGAGAGACACATCGATTGGCTGCCTCCCATATGCACCTTGATCAGGGCTGGGGATTGAGCCTGCAACTGAGGTACATGCCCTTGACTGGAATTGAACCTATGACTCTTTAGTCTGCAGGCTGATGCCCTAACTACTGAGCCAAACAGCTAGAGCTTTAACATATTTTTATATAAAATAAATTTTTAAGAACTCTCTCATAATCACTATCTCATTTGATCAGTGAGAAGTGAAAATGGCAGCGTTTTTGGTCAGTCCCAGTCTGAGGGTGCTCTAGGTCATGGTTTTCATGTGTAACTAAGACAGAGGAAGAAGTACCTTCCTCAAGTTTGTAGGACCACAATGGCCACCAGAAGAATGAACCATATAGACTTGGGGTGTGGTCAGACTACCTGGGCTGCTGACCCCACCTGGCTGTGTAACAGATGTTTGCTCCTTCAGGTCAAATCCTGCCCAACCCACAGGGAAACTTCCTCCCCAGCTCCTACTAAGGGCATGACCCTAGATGGGAGTCACTCATTGCTAGTTATGACGAATAAAAAGGGACACTGGGAAATTTCAAGTCTGAAATTGGGCTTTGTTGGGCAACAAGAGCCTAGATGGCTGGCACTTTGAGAGGCTGGTAGAGCTTATTGTCACAGTTCTTGGGTCTACTCCATGTCTTTTTGTGGCTTTTAAGCAATTCTCACTCTAAGAAGCAGCTAAGAACTCCCAGCAGGCCCCACCTGAGCCCAGGATGGAATAAACCAGAGTTCCCAAAAGGCAGCAGGGCCTATATTGTGTTATTTTCAAATGACCTATGAGACTTGGATGGCAAACCACTGGTGCTGAGAGGGCCTTTTTGTCCTCAGTTGGGTTAGACATACTGAGCTCATTTCTTCCTCTTCATTTTGCAGAGCACCCATCACTAAGATGAAGGTGGGGAAGCGCGTGGACAGAGAAGGGGATACAGAGACTGTTTCCAGATAGGTTAGCAGTCAGGTTGGCTTATACCAAAGAGGACCGTCGAATTCATGCTTGTAAAGCCCACTCTGAGTCGACAACATGCTTGTCCTGTTGTCTGACACCCCACTGGCCTTTCCACCAATACTGACCTTGGATAGCTTTTCTTTACAAAACGAATCCTCATGCCCTCCCTGTGCATTCAGCACAGCAGCACGGACCCATCATTGCCTATTAAATCTTAAAACTTCTCCAAAATGAGAAATATATAAAGCGAGCATGGTAGCAGTGTGGCGGATATGCACCCAGAATCAAGCTTTTGATTTCTGGTAGAAGTAAATCAAAAGCAGACACTTCCCTCGACCACAGATGAGGCGGTGCCTGGAGCTGGATAACAGCAGGTTGCTGAGTCTAAAGTGCACATAAAATCCAATTGTAGGTTGGCTGACAACAGGACACAACTGGATTCACTTACTGTTAATTAGGCAGAATAAAAAGAGACAGGGTGATGTGAAGCTGGGGATTATGGGTAGTGAAAGCTACTTGATGGGAGGAAACCGATTTTTCCTGGTGTTTTGGAAAATCACTTCATATAGTGTCTGGTCCGTTATGTATGCCCTGACGTTTGCATGTGTAAGAGCCAAAGTATTTCTGCTAAAACTACACTCCAGGAAACCCAATCTGAAGGGGCCTAAAGGGTTCCAACCAGGAAGGATGGGTATGTTTGGCTCGCCAATGGCTCTTCTGGTCCTGGCCAGTATGGAAAGACAGTTTGTCTTCTGCGCCAGGTTATAAAATGCACACCACTGAGCAACGCCCTGAATACTGTCCGCTGAGGCTGCTGTGACGCCCAGAGAGCCCACTCGATTACCGATCACTTTGTTAGTGCCTCCTGGTGCTAATTCTCTTTCTCTGGGTGAGCTCACTATTCCTTCACCCTATTTAGAAAAGAAGTGAGCTTCTAGGTTCATGCGAGCTAGGAGCCAGTGTAGGGAGGTATAAGACCAGAAGAAACCAGTTAGACATAGTGCTGGTGGATAATATAAAAGAAACTTTTGTGGACATTCTTACTCCAAAATGGTGAAACCTGTCTTTGCCCCACGTTCTGACCAGAGGTGACATGCGAGACTTATTTTAATCTTAACTCTATTGAGGACATTGGAGTCTTCCAAAAAGAAGGAGAGTTTTGCTGAACCTTTGGAACATTGATTCCAGATGGACTTTGTTTGTATCATTTTTGGAATTGTTTTCTCTAAACGAGTCCTAAAAATAGAATGTACACATTCACCAAAGACTGAAGGATGCTGAAATATTCAGCAACGAGGATGGCAAATCTAGATGCGCTCAGGTGCCACTGTGGGCAAAGCCTTCAATTCTCATTTTGTTCTTAACCCTGGCAAGGTAGGCAAATTCACCCAATGAATTTACAGAATCTACTCAGGTGCATATTTTGCAATAAGAAAGAATGAATTTTATTTCAAATTAGTTTTAGGAGTAATTATAATGAGAAGTGTGTGTGTGTGTGTGTGTGTGTGTTCGAGAGAAGAGAGGAGCAGGGAGAGTGATTCTACTGAAGAGGTCAATATTAAAACCAGGGTTTAATTCCCACTCATGTTCTGATTCTAAATTGTTATCATCAAATAATCACCATGCAATGGTGAGAGTCAAGAGTGTTGGTACAGCCCCAGCCCTGCTCAAACGAATGGATGCCAGCTGTAAACTTCCAGCTGGGTTGTAACTTGCTTTGGGCAAACATCAGCCATGAATTGATGTCCCAGAGACTGCACCCTTGCTACACCTATGGCCACAGTGGAAGTGCATGTGTTTTCTTGCTCTGAACCATCAGACAATGATATCTTGGCTCCAATAGATTAAACCACAGATTGACTCCTCAGCTACCAGCCACACAACAAATGTAATAGCCCAGTGGCTTACAAGGTGGCCAAGTGCCAGATGAGTGTGCTCCTTTTTGGATTAAGGCCTGCCAACCGAGTAAGAGCTTCTCTCTGGATTAGTTGAATGAGTGATATAAGAAGCAAAGAAAGAAACAGAACAGGGCAGCCAGAGAGAAAACCCAAGACTAGAGAGATAAACAGCTAGGGGAAAAGCTGAGTGCTAAAAATGGCAAACTCACTAGAGAAGGTCCCAACCTGCTATTGACAGAGAGGACGATAGGGCACTTGAGCTCCTGAGGATCTGGACCAATGCTTTAGTTCCTGGGACACCTTTTGTAGGAAACTTAAAATGGCTTCCTGTCCCTCCTCACTTCACCAGGTGTTCCTTGCTAGATCCCCATCATCTGAAATATCTCAAAGATGTCACTCCTCCTTATGAGCCAAGGTAATCATAATAATAATAATAACTATAATGATCAAATGCTTACTATATACTAAATGTTTGAAGATTTTATGTTTTGATCATTTAAAAAACACTTTGAAATAAATATTATAATTTTAATATCCATTTTACAGATGAATAAACTGAGACAAAAGAGGGTCAAGAGCAATGGAAGCCTTCCTATTGAATGTAATAAGTACTAATAATTAGTCAGTTCATTGAAAATGCAAATTGAGGCCTTGCCCAGGTAGCTCAGAGCATTGTCCGCATGTCATAGGTTCGCCATCACTGCGATTAGGCCAAGGCTTTGGGTTCAATCCCTGGTCAGGGCACAGATAGGAACCAACCAATAAATGCATCAATAAGTGGAACAACAAATCAGTGTTTCTCTCTCTCTATGTCTCTCCCCTTCTCTCTCTCTTCCTCCCTCCATTCTCCTCTCTTTCTAAAATGAATAGATTTTATAAAAAGAAAATGCAAATTAAAACAAGGAATTATTAAAAACTGATTCATGCATACCTTAAACATTTTACTTTTTTAAAAAACATACTAATATATATCCATTTGGCAAGGTTTTTTCTTTCAGTAGAAATTGCTAATTGGAATTTAGCACTGTTTTTCTGGCAGAAACTACACACATAACATATGCTCAACATTTTTTAGTTTCAATTTCTTTGATGCAAAATGAACCTAGAGACATGTGTGAAGCAATCCAATGCAGAATCCTTCTAGACTTCTTTTTTATTTTTTTTTGTCATCTTTTATAGTTATCCTTCTAACATCCAATTGGCATGGCTCTTACCAAGTCATTCCAAATCATTCAACCTATTTTTCACAGGGTAAAAAAAAAGCACCTTTTTTCACGCTCAGATTTCATCATTAGTTATATTTAATTAAGTTATGTGATGGCAACTGTACAGGTTTGAGAAGTAACTTAGACAAATTACCTAGCAAAAGCAATCGTGTGTGGGTCTATTAGAGAGAATTCTATATTCCTAGGTGGTCAAAATTACATGTACCACCTCACATGTTCATTTAGAATCTACGCTAGATGAGTCTCCCCCAAAGCTGGAGGGGACTTGGTGACCACATTAACAGAGTATGGCAAAAAGGATACTACCTGAAATCCAAGCTAATTCCAAGCTAATCCCCTTAGCCTATAGCCCATAGTCCTGACTGAGCTCCCAGCTGACACCAGCACCACTTTGCCAACCATGTAAATGAACTATCTTGAAAGCAGATCCTCCAGTTCCAGTCAAATCACTCTCTATTATACCATATACAGTGGAGATGAGCCATCCCTGCTGAGCACTTTCCAATTACAGAGTAGTGAGCAAAAGAGGAGATTATTTATTTTAAGCCACTAAGTTTGGATGGTTTTTTATGTAGCAGTAGATAATTGGAATGAGTGCTTTGGATGGAATTGGTATGTTTCACAGATGGAATGGTGGACATATATTAATGAGTCAGTCTGTTAAGTAAACTTTCCCTGAAACTACTCTAAGATTACACAAGAATTAAAAGATAAAGCCTAGCTTTGAACTCAGAAGACTGTGACTTTAGAATTATATTACTACTACAGGCCTGGTGCATGGGATTCATGCACTGGTGGGGGGCGTGGCCTGCAGGGATCAGCCTGCTGTGGGAGCACTCATTCCTGTCAGCTGGGCAGCGCTTCCACTGTGGGAGTGCACGGACCACCAGGGGGGCAACTCCTGCATCGAGTGTCTGCCCCCTGGCGGTCAGTGCATGTCATAGCGACTGGCTGACCAGTCCTGGTTGTTCCTCTGTTCAATCGCTGGGCTTTTATTATCTAGGATATCCCTGGAAAAAAGTGTAGAAGCCCTTTAAAACCATACATAGTAGTTGATGATATATAACAATTTTGTTTGATTTCTTAACTCCATGCTTATAGACAAGCTCTTCATATTTATAGGGTCCAAGGCAGGAGTACAAATTAATACCAAAAGTCCAATACTTAAGTTAAAAATGAAGATAGAAACTGTTAAATAAAATAAGCTTTATCCTCTAACTTTACAAACACCTTCGTGAGACTTAAATTGTCAGGTATGTGTTCTTGGACTCCATGGCTTTGCCCCTTCTCTTTCTACCCCTGGATCCTCTCCTCACTATAGGGTTTTTGGTTGCATACATGTAACCTACAACACATACATCCAAGCTTTAGTCACACATCCTGTTGCCCCCTCAGCTGCCCCTTTGACAGCCCCAGGTCCTAGGGATGGCCATGCTGGGCAATGGCCAGCCCCATAAGAATGAACCTAGAGAAGAAGTTCATGTGGGCTCAGAAAGTAGAGTTGAGCCATTTGTGTAGTGCCTATAGCATGGTCTAAAGGAGAGGTGGGCTCTGGATGGACTCTGGGTGGACATGTACCCTTGGTCCACACTCTCTTTGTTCCACTGGGAGTTTGGAGCTAGAGGGGACTAAAACAGTACCCAATAGGATCCCTTTTCATCTCTAAAGACAGTACCACCCCCATGTCCCACTTGGTGTTTCTCTCTACCCTCTCCTCCACCATCCTTCAGTGTCTGGCACATAATTGAGGATCAGTAAATATTTACTGAATAAAGTAGCCTTATTCCCAAAGGCAAGTCTTACATTTTCAATCTTGAATGCTACAGGAGTTTAAGATGACCAGCCCTGAGTTAGGTCACAAAGCTGGGATAGGAGCCAGGCTTACACACACCTCTGAGCACAGCTAGAAAATTGATTCTAAGTGCTTCCAAAGGGTAAGCACGGTGGATGACAATTCGATTTGGCTCAATGAATGTTGACACAAAGCAAACATCAGACATTGGAGAATGAAACCTTGAGCATGGATTGTCCCAACCGTTTGTCCTAAGAATGACATTTTCCACTGACACTGACAAATTGCCATCATCTCTCCCCGACGCCCATGCCCAGCTGAGACTGCCATCTCCCTACCCAATATGCATATTCTTCTGGTAATGACAACCAAGTCAAGTGGAAGTTATTAGAGCGAAGGGCTACTTTGCTCCTCTGTAGAATGTTACAACTGCACATTTAGGAGATTTATTTGGAGAGAACAACTCACTGTGATTATATCTTCAGAGAAGCCTCTGCAGAGCCACAGGATCTTCCATGTCCAACACAAGTAATGGTAGTAACGTTATTATTCACCAGACTTGATAGTCACACAGACCTTATAAGCTTGTGTATCCACTTACTATTTTCATGTTGTTTCAAAGCCATTCTCTGCTATATCCAGAAAATCACTATACATGGAGGTAGATGTGTTATTTAATCAGAGCTGCTTTATTTATTTTCAGGTTTTTTTTATTTTAGAGAGAGAGAAAGGATGAGAGAGAGAGAGAGAGAGAGAGAGAGAGAGACATCTACTTGTTGTTTCACTTATTTATGCATTCATTGGTTGTCTTGTATGTGTCCTGACAGGGGATCTAACATGCAACCTTGGCTTATTGGGATGATACTCTAATCAAATGAGCCACCTGGCCCTGGCTGAGCTAGGTGTTTTAATACTATTTTAGTTCAAACCTAAAGCACTTGAATCAAAAAATCTTATTTAAAAAAAGTTTGCCTGTCATTTTGATTAAACTTAGTTCTACTAGCCTCAGAAAAAGATCAATGTAAGTGATAACCTAGGGAATTTTAAGTAAAAGTGAAACTGAAAGTAAAAGAACATGTTCTTCCTGCAATCCTGACAATAAATATAATTTACTTTTATTTAAAAGAAGGCTAATTCAAATTCTTCATACACATGGCTGTGGGAAGATTTCTAATGAAACAAAGATTGTTGAGGCATACAGTCCCCTAAGGGGGAAATTCATAATTTCACTTAGAATTCTGTTTCCTGTAAGGCCATGACATCTAAAGCCAGCACAAAGATTAAACCTGTGAGAAATGAATGTCAACTCCCTCCTTAAACCTGCTTCTGACATTTAAAACATTCCTCAGCTTCAGAAAATCCATCTTTGCCTGAACTCAGAAGTGGGGCTGTGGGCCTAGCTGTTGACCAGGAATTATATAGATTGATGTTTTCATCTTTGTACTTTCATCTTTACAGATTTTTGAAAGAGTTTCATGAATTTGAGGGAGGTGAAAATAAACTGTGGGGAAGCAACTTATTAATGATTAACTATCAATTAATTTTTCTCCTCTATGTCCATGGGAAACTAAAACATACAAAAATTATCATCTGAATTTTCTTTACTATAATTTAAAAATTTTTTTCCTCTATTTTTCCCATTACCTAAAAATATGCCCACATAGCCTTATAGGAAGCACACCTAAAGACTGTGTTTGCATCTTTATCGTTTTGTGGATAGTTTTTTTGTTTATTATTATCATTAATTTTCCTGAGGATAATTATCCTGGGTCCTGGAAGAGATGGGAGGTGAGGGAAGCACGGAATAGATGTGTGCTAGGCCAAAGAATGGCCTATATTTCCTAGGGGGAAATCTCTTAAAATAACTTTGAAGTCTTTGATTAATTTACTAGATAAATCCACTGCATGTAAAATGGCGTCCCCATGAATGCAGTGAATTAATCTCTAGGATCCACTGGGACTTGAAACTTTGAGCTTTGCTATAAATTACAGCACTTGCTGTAATGTTTTATCTCACACACATGATAGAAATATTTTTTCTGAACTGAAAAATTAGGACTAAAGTAATCTTCAAATCATTGTGACAATTTTTTAACTGGGAAAATATTTCAAGTGTTGGTAGAATTTGCTGTGTAAAAATCACGTTACCTGTAAACATTCCTGTTCTGTTTTTAATCATACAAAGATTATTATTAGAAAGTAGGGTGCAAAGCATTTTGCTTCATATGCTTTAAAACCTGATCAATTACTTCAAATCACCTACATGCTCAACTCGTGTTTCTAAGGAAAGCATGACAGCCTGCCTCATCTATTCTGTCTTTGCGATTAAAATGTGCCATTTACTCCCATTAGAAGGATAAAACGGTGGAAAATCTCCAGGTTCCACTAGCTAGAAACCTGATCCTGGGGAGTCAATAGCCTCATTTTTCCTCTTTTCATTTAAAAAATACTTATCTGTGAAAGAGAAACACATCTCACTGCTGGTGAATGTGTTTCCCCAGGACTTCATTAAACCAAGTAATGGGATTGGTGTTTAAATGATTAAGTAGGTATATATGCTTTTGCAAAAGGAAAATCTAATTAAGACCGTGCTCATAGAAATCAAGACACTAACATTTTGATAGGTCTATGAGAGGTTTATGCAAATGTGAGCCAGTATTATTATCACACAGTGATACAATGTTTTGGTGGGCTTAGGGTTATAAATATGCAGGATGCTCTATGTAACATGTTCTGGAGTAAAACTATTCTACTCAGCTTATCTTTATTTTTTTTTACAAGCTCTCTGTACTGTTTCAGAAGTTAGAAAACAAGCCATAATTCCTAGAATCTACTTTCCTGTTGACAGGTTATTTCCTCCCCACCTCCCCCCGAAAAAAAAAAAATCATGGTCAAGTTTGCCAACCAGCATGAGGCATGGGGAGGTCCAGTGCAGAGCCTCATGGCCGCTCAGTTGATAGGCACTTTGGAACCAGCCCACAGAATTCTAAACTCTTCCCCATTTGTAGCATGTCTGAAAAATTACACATGGAGCACAAAGTTTGATAAAAATATATTTCAAACAAGCAAAAAAAAAAAAATAGTTTGGGCCTTGAGGATAACTTTCATCATTCTTTTAACCAAGTAGAGTTAAATTATACAGATCATGATTTCAAGTATCAACTTATAAAATGTGTGATAAATCAGAAAGCAAACAAGAGGACTCTTTTATTTTTTCAGAAAAATGTATTTGCAATTCAAATGTTCATATAAAAAGCATAAATTTTAAAAAGTTCATAGATGTGTGTTTTTAGAAGTGTTATGGTTTTGCCATTCATTGCAATTACATTCCAAAATGTGCAGGGTGGTCCACACTGCACCGTCCTATACTCTGGTCACACGGAAGTCACTCTCATCACAACTTCTCCTGAGCTGTTATCTTCCGACAGGTCTTCGTGGGGTCTCATTCGATTGAACAGGTGTAATAACACGTAGCCACACTGAAACCTCGGGGAGGTTAGCTGTGTGGGGTGGACCAAGTTCCTGTTCCGCAGAGCTGTCAGTGGCAACCATAAAGTCCTGCTTGTAGAAGACTCTCCCCGGCTACTTTCTTCGATGTCTGTGGCTTTGTCATAATTTAATACATCCCAGTGTAAGTTAACAGCTCGCCAGCGCTTAAACACTCTGTAAACTGCAGCTCCTTCATGGACAATGAGACCTACAATTCAAGGGGGAAAAAAATCAATTTCAAAAGACTGGTCATAACCAAGAGTTGAGAATGTTATTTTGTATGCAATTAGGAATGAAAGAAATAGTCAACTCTTTGTTACTCATCTTCTTTAAAAATATGGTATTCTGACTACTCAAATATTTTGGCAAATGGCAAAACACTAACCGTATTGCCTGGGAACAATCAATATTCAAAGATTAAGAGTTCAATACCATTTGGAGAATGTAGTTATCATGGATATAATTGACTTGCTTCATTATGGCTCAGAACATACTCTGGGCATTTCATTGCCTTAGGAGAAACATTGGGTTCATTTATTGATTCAACATGTACTTCACATATATTTCTTGAGCCAAGCAATGTATGTGGGCTTGATCCCAGCAGGCAACTTAACTTTTGGAAAAAGGCATATATTAAGGTCAATGCCATCTCCCCAGTTCCTAAGACAATGCCTGACTCACAAGGAGGTATGATAGAGCTTTGGGTTATTTTTACTCTCCAGACAGTTCAACAAAATTTAGTCAGCACCTACTTGAAAGCTTTATGTATAGTCTTTCATTTGGTTCTCAACACAGCCTTAAGAAATAATCACAAGCACGTCCCCTATTTCACAAGCAAGAACACCAAGCCCTTGCCGAAACTGGTTTGGCTCAGTGGATAGAGCGTCGGCCTGCAGACTGGGGGGTCCCAGGTTCGATTCCGGTCGGGGGCATGTGCCTGGGTTGCGGGCACATCCCATGACACAGGGAGACACGATTCACTGGGGTCACTAACGGTACAGACTACCACAGCTACTACCACTCTGACTGCTAATTGATGTCTCTGCTCTACTGATAACTATGTATCCCACCCTCCTATGCCCTCAACTATGGCCTCTGGAACCCTGGAGATCATGGAATGCCCCATATCTTCAGCCTCTTTCCTGAACAGTGATTTTCACTTCCTTGCCTGCATCTCCTTATCTTACCTGAAACCTGGCTATCCAAGAGGAGTCAGGTCTGCTAGAGCTGTCTAGTCCAGTGATGGCGAACCTATGACATATGTGTCAGAGGTGACACGCGAACTCATTTTTTTGGTTCATTTTTCTTTGTTAAATGGCCTTTAAATATATAAAATAAATATCAAAAATATAAATCTTTGTTTTACTATGGTTGCAAATATCAAAAAATTTCTATGTGTGACACGGCACCAGAGTTAAGTTAGGGTTTTTCAAAATGCTGACACGCCGAGCTCAGAAGGTTCGCCATCACTGACCCAGGCGTTACTAGAACCTCACAAACCAGCAGTCAGTGAATCAGATATGGTGCCCTGAGACATGGCGTCATGTCCTTCGTCCACCCAAGGTCCCATCACACCCTGCATTCTTCATTATTTATATTTCATCATGGGGTGACCGCCTCATAAAAAGGAGTCCCAGGGGTGGGGGCTGCAGGTAGAAAAGTGAGGAGGAGCTCTTCTCTTTCGAGAGGTTGAAATTCCAGTGAAAGTTGGTGGAGAGGCCAATGAAATCTTTTTTTTTTTTAATGGAATATGGCCTGAAAGTAGAATGCTTCAGGTGACAACCATTTTTTAACAATAAATTTGAAAAATGAGTAGATCTACCTCCTCAGCATTTAGAATCTTGGGTATATGCCCTCAAGAAACTCTCATAAATGTGAACAGCGAGGCATATTCAAAATGGTTATTTATACATTTGTTTGTTTTTCAGAAAAGAAAATCACCACAATCTCAAAGTCTATCCTTAGAAGAATAGCCAGCCTGTGGTGTGTGGATCTAAGGGACCTCCACAAGGAAATAGTAGGAAACACGGCCATGGTACTAACATGGATACACCTTAAAACAACAGTGCAAATCTCAAAGCCATGGTTTAAAAAAAGGGAAAGTTTTAGAAATAAATGATTAAAGAAAGAATCTACACTTTATGGATACAGATATATATGGTAAATAAAAGTATAAAAACATGCATGGGAATAATAACCATTAAATTCATAGTAGTGGGGAGGGGAAATGAAGTGAGATCAGGGAAAGACTTCAAAGACGGCTTCCAGTGTTGTGTTTTTTAAGCTGGGTGCTGGGGATATGGATGGATATGTATACTTTTTGTGTGACTGAATAATTCATAATTTCAAAAATCACAGAGAATGCGGAAAACTGGTCTAAGATGGACTAGGTCAGTGATGGCGAACCTTTTGAGCTCAGCGTGTCAGCATTTTGAAAAACCCTAACTTAACTCTGGTGCCGTGTCACACATAGAAATTTTTTGATATTTGCAACCATAGTAAAACAAAGACTTATATTTTTAATATTTATTTTATATATTTAAATGCCATTTAACAAAGAAAAATCAACCAAAAAAATGAGCTTGCGTGTCACCTCTGACATGCGTGTCATAGGTTCGCCATCGCTGGACTAGGTGAACTAGGAGAGACAATAAGGAGGTTACCCATATAAATGTGAGAAGTAGAGTGGTGGCAGTAAGGAGAATACTGAGGGACAGTCATAAACTTGTCAGAAGGAAAATGGATATGAATAGTAATACAAAGAAGGGGGAAAGCAGAGTCCCACATTGTTAAGGCTGGAGGAAGGGATGATTGAAAGAATGAGTACAACGAGTTTTTGATGGGAGATTATTTCCTTTTTTTTTTTCAGCTAAAGCAATGCCAGATAGGTTATAGAGATACCCAGCCCTTGGAAAACCACACCTACTTAACGGTAGAATTTA
>NW_006294876.1:2243637-2244430 GCF_000327345.1 Myotis davidii | reverse complement strand
AAAAAAAAAAAAAAGAACACCAAGCCCCAGGCAGGTGAGGGAACTTGCTCAAGAGCAGACGACTAGCAGCGGCAGGTCAGGAATTCAGACCCAGGCAGGCTGGCTCCAGGGTCCTTGTTCTTCGCTGCCGCACAGTGAGGTGGATGATTAATGATTTCTGAGACGGAGTCTTCAGAGAATAAACTAGGCCAGTGATGGCGAACCTATGACATGCGTGTCGAGGTGACACGCAAACTCATTTTTTTGGTTGATTTTTCTTTGTTAAATGGCCTTTAAATATATAAAATAAATATCAAAAATATAAATCTTTGTTTTACTATGGTTGCAAATATCAAAAAATTTCTATGTGTGACACGGCACCACAGTTAAGTTAGGGTTTTTCAAAATGCTGACACGCCGAACTCAAAGGTTCACCATCACTGCCCTAGACTAACACTATCCATAACAGTGCTAGGACTTGTCCTGATTCTGCTCTGTACTATGTGATATAACCTTGATTTTTTCATTGGTACAGGTAGAATAACGCATAGACTGCTGGTAAAATTCTAGAAGGGGCAAGTTTCTAACAAGGCATTATTGATTGAGGGGGATTCTGAGGGTTTGAGCTGCTGGAATTATGTGAGCATGTTGATTTGGAGTGGTTCAAACATTTCCATATTCAGGAGTTATGCAAAAATAATTTGCCTAGAACTCCTGCCCTCCTGAGTGGTGGCTCTGTCTAAATAGTAGAATGAATATGTATTATCCCAGACTTGGACAAGTTAGTTAAATGCTCTGAGAAGTTTTAGTTTCT
>NW_006294876.1:2215733-2242727 GCF_000327345.1 Myotis davidii | reverse complement strand
AGGGAGAGGGATAGAGAGCCAGAAACATCGATGAGAGAGAAACATTGATCAGATGCCTCCTGCACACCCCCTACCGGGGATGTGCCCGCAACCAAGGTACATGCCCTTGACCGGAATCGAAACTGGGACCCTTCAGTCTGCAGGCCAACGCTCTATCCACTGAGCCAAACTGGTCAGGGCTAGAATTTAAGTTTTACATCACTCCCTTACCAGATCAATTTCAGACACATATAACATAACCGCATTCCAAAGATATTTGTCATAGACCACTAAAAATGCATATGGTCCAATAAATAAAAATGTCTTCAACCCAGTGACTGTACACCAAAATAATCTGTAGAAAATTAAATGTCCATTAATCACAGCAATTCCAAATCATTGTTATGATCAACTTCTTTTTCCTAAGGAATAATCGAAGTCGACCCAACTGATTGGATGATTTTGGGAAACAGCCAGAATTAGAAGCCACCTCTACCAGGTTTTAATGGATGATTCTATTATTAGCTTTCTGAAAGCTCTGTGGCCAGTGATTTAACTTTTATGGTTCAGATTTTCCTCCTTAAAATGCAATTGTAATACCTAATCTACACATTCAGCAGAATAGTATGAAGATAAATTAGAATTCATCAACTAGCACTCAGATTTTTTCAGAGATGGTAACTGTGTAAATACAAGATATGATTATTAATTTAAAATCAATGGTGAATCTATGTGGTGAGGAACATTCATTCACACTAATCACAAAACCATTATAGCTTGCAGCAGGTTCATTGTACATAAGTGCCGAATGGGGGGCAGCTTTACCAGGGAAACCACTCATTTTACAAAACCTTATTCTTTTTTTTATTGATTTCCTCTGAAAGGCCAGAAATCAGATCTTTTGCTAGAGCTTAAAGTCACTTTCTTGGCATACACTCCTGGTAGCCCTTTTCTGAATACATAAATCTACCCAGTATTCAGAAATAAATCCCACAGGTCTTCATAGAACATTTTGAACCAAATTTAAAGAGAGAGAACTACTTGAAGTTTTCATGAAGACACAGCCCTCTTAAATTTCCAGCTTCATGTGCTGCTGCTTAATTGCATTTCAATTAAGAATAATGCTTAGATTGTGTTTTATTCTCCATGAGCAGTCAGAATTACTTCTTGCCTTTTAGAAGATTAAACTTTACTGAAATATGAGGAACCCCATCGCACCCCCAAGGTTGTCCACTGTAATGTAATTTTTTCTTCTTTATATATTCTGGAGTTGGAGCAAACACCTTCTGTACTAGTGGTTATGAGAAGAAATGATGACTGTGATCACTGAAATCCAGGAGTAAGCATTCATTCAACTCCAGTTTGTATGTTGGAAAACCCAGCTGCTAAAATCCATATTGCCATCCTTTCTTACTGAGCGGTCTCCTCTGGTTTCATAATGGGGAACTCACTTCCTCCAGTGGCTGTCACTCTCCGAGTAATACAAGTTAAGCCTTAAAAAGGATTTATCACCTTGACATTTTAGGTCATATGAGAACAGGCTTAAATTTACTTTTCCATCTGAGTCACTAAACCTGAAGGGAAAATCAATAATTTCTATAAAATGTAAGTATTAAATATTTTAGGATACTTGCTACATTATTAATGGCATGGATATCAACAAGCTATGATTTATGGGAATTTGGGGTTTTAAGAGTTGAGCTCTGTGTGTGTGGTTGGTTTTATCATTTTCTTGCCAGTAACATTTAATTGGAGCACCCAGTTATTAATGTGCAAAGAACATTTTTGTTAGGGAATTATCTTTTAAAACAAAGCAGGATTAAATAGTTTCTGGTTTCACTAGAATAAAAGCAACTGTTTATATAGATAAAAGATATCCCAGATTTCAAAGTGGTGTGTTAGTTGAAATTCTTATATATTGTAGAAAATAAGCTAATTACCCAAAGAAATGGTGGGGCAGACTATCAGGTACACTCTCTGTGCATGCACTTGAATACACACTCTCTCTCTCTCTCTCTCTCTCTCTCTCTCTATATATTTTTTTTATATCTGTTTATTTTAACACAGACAAATGGTGTGTTATAATGTCCAATATTTTTAATCAAATAAATATTTTGATATTAACGACCAAAGCACTGGTCAAACTTTTATTTCTTATGTTACCAGCCTCAGCTTTTGTCCAAATAAGCTTGGTTATTTTCATAATTTAAAGGCCAAATTTTTATCAAGGATATATTTTGATAGTCAAGCACTGTGCTATATGCTTTACATGCATGATTTTATATCTTGATGGAAACTTTACAAATAGATACTGTGATTGAACAATTTCACAGTTGAGGAAATTGAGACGTACGGAGATTTAACTTGTCCAACATCATGAAGATATAAGAATCAGAGGTGAAAGTAAAGCTCAAATCTGTCTATAAGCAAACATTGAGTACTATAGTCCTACTCATGTTAAATGTCCAATTTAAAGCAGTCTCCCCTAGTCATGCAATGATAACCAACTAAAAGAGACCTTGCTATCAACTGAAAGTAGGTATCTCCCTAAAATTCATGTTGAAGCCCTAATCTGTGATGCAATTGTATTTAGAGGTGGGATCATTGGAAGGTAATGAGGGTTTTCTTAAGTCATAAGAGTGGGGACCTTGTGATGGAATTAATGTCCATATAAAAAGTGGGAGAGCCCTGGCTGGTTTGGCTCAGTGGATAGAGTGTCGGTCTCCGGACTGAAGGGTCCCAGGTTCGATTCCAGTGAAGGACACATACCTGGGTCCAACGTGCAGGAGGCAGCCAGTCAATGATTCCCTCTTATCATTGATGTTTCTATCTCTCTCTTCTTTTCCCTTCCTCTCTGAAATCAATAAAAATATATATTTTTTAAAAAAGTGGGAGAAACATGAGTTCTCTCTCTCTCTTGCTCTCGCTCTCACTTTCGCTCTCTGCTCTCTGTTGTGCATACACGGAATGGCCATGTAAGGATATAGAGAAGATAGTTATCTGCAAGTCAAGATGAGAGCCCTAACCAGATGCTGAATCTGCCAGCACCTTGCCCCTGGACTTCCCAGGCTCCAGAACTCTAAGCAATAAATGTTTGTTACTTAAGCCACCCAATCTGTGGTATTTTATTTTAGGAGCTCAAAAAGGCTAAGACAGACCTTGTAGATAAACTACATCACCCTCATTTAAAATATGAGTAAATTAAGTCCTGGAGACTGTGGCTTGGGCAAAGTTATGCAATTAGTTGCCATTTTTAACATCCTTGTGCGTCACTGCCACTTATATCTCTAGGAATGCCAGTGAAACAGCCCCTTTCTTCCCTCCCTCTCACGGGAGGGAAAGGGATGGGAACCTTATTTGAAGGCAACACTGTAAGTGGTGAGACCTTCATCTGGTGAGCTGCACTCCCCTTGAGCCTTCCCAGGAAGTACAAGGCCCTGATTAAACCACAAAGAAACAAACACAGGTTAAAGCCCTGGGTGCTGTTCAATCAAAAGGGCTCTTGGGAAAACTAAGGAGCTCACAACCCCCAGGAGATATTTGGCCAGAAAAGGCCTTTGATTGTGACAATGTCCAAGATTTCTAGATTAAATTTTACTATTCTCCCTTGTCAAAGTTATTCCTCTCTCCTTCTCCCCCTCTCTCTGAAATTTGCACATAACTAAACTCTACAAATATTACCCTGTGTCATTCTGAGAAGTCAGGGTGCACCCAAAGAATGGTGACTTTGGGTCCCATTTGATCCCGTTTAAGAACAGTAGTTTAGAGTCAATCGCATAAAGTAGTCCCACTTTTGACATCTTAATTTACATCCTTACTCGGAAGACTACAGCATGTTTAGACCAAAGAGGGTCAACTGAATGAGACTTTGGTTCAAGATACACTTTGCTGGGATCATCTCTGCTGGAATGTAATAAAATGCATTAACCCTCCTGGCAAATTTTCCCAACTGACGCCAAATTTAAATTCCCAACTGTCCTGGAAACATAGATGTGAGTATAGAGGTGATCATTTTTCAAGTCACTCCTCCATTGTTGAATCTTGTTAATATGAACATTGAAAAAAAAATGTAAGTCATTGTTCTATGTATATTGAATGTTTTTGTTGGAGTAAACTATGGATGAAGCTTAAATGAAAAAAAAAACAAAACAAAAGACACCAATGGAAAAAAATATAAAACTTAGAGAGATAAAGACTGAAAGTAACACATAAGTCATCACAGAAGTCACTAAGCTCACCAAATAAAACAAGGCTATAGTAAACTGATAACTTAAAAGCCAAGTCTCTGGGAACTACAATGTCCTGATTGCATATAGAAATTGTTGTGAACCCATATCTGAACAAATAATGTAAAGAAAATCCCACATACAATGCACTCCCATCTATAAAATAGGGGTTGATTTTTCTATTGTTGAATGTAAATTTTAGATATACATTCAAAGAACCAAGTTGAAAATGGCAGACTGTTCATGAGAGCTTAAAGCTTAGAGGCTCAACACTCAAACCACTAGTACTAAAATCTGAGCAAAAAAACAACAACAAAACATTATAAGGAAAACACATTATTCAGAAACATCCCATGACATGAAAATATTTGGCATTAGAGGCTGGAACATTCCCAAATATTGATGATCTAACCCACCCCACATCCAAAATAGATCACAGGGCACAGGAAGAAATGACGATTGAATAGTGAAGACCTTAAATGACTGTTTCTTGAGAGCACACAAAGGAAAATTGATGGCCACTGTCCTATGACACTGCCACTCTCTATCCTCTCTCTGCCCAATGAAATCTGCCGTCAGCAGCTTGATGCAAACAGCACATTTGTGCTGCATCTTTAATGCTGATGACATCACTGACTGGGAGTAGAACAAGATGGCAAAGCCAAATTCCAATAAGAAGTGCAATATTTTACTAACTGGCAGTGAAAGGGCCTGACATAGGTTGGAATTTCTCCTTGACCTGCCATCTTATTTCAGTGAATGACCAACCCCCAAGTCAAGTCAGCTGAAACCTGGGAGTCACCTAGACTCCTCTATCCTTTTGCATTAAATTATGCTAATTCTGTCTTCTTAGCAAATCTGAAATTTAAAAAACATCAATCAGAGAATCCCCTGAAAGAAGCTCTCTCCAACATTTACATGATGAAGTATTAAACATGCTTCGAGATCCAGACGCTCTCATCATTTTTTTCTGACCCACGCAAAATGAATTACTCCCTCCTGCCTGCTACCTCTCCACACAAGAAACGCCTGCACTGTTTTACCTGTTACCCACACTGGAACGATTTGCTAATATGCCTGTGAGCCTCATCAGCTGTGTGCTTCCTGCGGACAGGAACCCTAGTCCTACTTCAGTGTCTGGTACACAGTAGGAATTCAATAAATATTTACTCAATGAGAGGAAATGAAGAGACTAGCCATGATTGGAATTTAAAGGATAACAAAAATTAACTTAATTTAGTTGTGACTGCCATGAAAACAAAGAGAGATCACAAGTATTATTCTATGACGCATTAGAGTAACATCTTGATCTCAGGACAAACAGATGTACACTCCAAGACTAGAGGTGGAAAAGGCCCATATTTTATGACAGTGGACTGTGGGTCATGGGGAGAAGGTGATGATGATGGTGGTGCATGTGTGTGTGTATGTGTGTGTTTGTATACAGACAGACAGATACAGAGGAGAGAGAGAGAGAGTCTAACAGGGGTAGAAGAGCTATAAAATTCTCTACAAGGATTTTTTTTCAGTCCTAATAAATTATAGCAGCCACTCCCATAGTTTTATTGGCCTGGTCATTAAGTGTTTGCCTGCATCAACCAATAATCAAGCCAAAGAGTTACAAAGTGATTGCAGCTAGGCCTAAAGTCTATAAAACAGGTATGGATTCCAGGCAAACAGGGAGAATAAAAAAGATGCTGTCCATTCATCTGACCATTGCTTTTCTAAGAAGCCAATCTATCACTTAATTATTTTAATGATTTATTTATTCCTTAGTAGATAGGAGACTCCTGATCTTTTGATTACTAGCCCTGGAGCACTAACATACCATTGGTATATTTACAAAATATCCCTCAAAAGCTGCAAACTTTGTCATATGTTATAAAATACATGATGTTATTTTTTAAAAAAATATTAAAAGAATTCACTGGAGAGAAATGTTATATCACCGGAGTTTCTACCCAAACTTGCTTGGGGTCAAGAAAAACCTACACCTACAGATATAATTATTTCAAAAACAGAAATAAAGGAATGAGCTCAATACTATAAAAATAGATAAAAAAAGATATCCTAGAGTTCTCATAAAACTAGGAGCGTGGATTAGATAATCAGTTTAATTTCAGTTGAATGCAACTTCAATTCTGTCTTTCAATTCATGAACAGATGAAACACCTGCAGCAAAGAGGTAACATTATATATCAGAGGAATCAGAAGTGGACAAACACAGTTACTGAGTTTTAAAATTAGAAAATGTGGGCTCTGGCTTCATTCGACCCCTTCATTGTGGGGCACGAAGTCTCTAAGGACCAGAGAAACCATATGGTTTGACAAAGGGTCCATGGTTAGTTAGCGTCCAAGCCCAGAATGAAAGTCAGAACCTTGAGGCCTGGTCCAATGTGCTCACTCCTCAATAACTCAAATCGCAGGAGCCAACCTTGGGCAAAGCCAGTCCTCACTGTCCCTCTCCAGCCCAAGGGATATTTTACCGACTATGAAGCAGTGTGAATCAAAATCCCTTTTCAAAAAAACCAGACGTGGGGCTGTTAAGTTCTCCTCTGGCCTTTATCCTCTGGGGTACATTACAGCATTTGGATAGGAGATGGGAGGATTACAGTGACCCTCGCAATTATAATAATAAATCTGTCTCCATGCCCAATGGAACAGTATGTGGTTAAAAAACTGATCAAAATCCATCTTGTGTGTTAATTAAAGCTTTTTGGATCAGTAATATACTTTCTATATCTCTATTTATGGCCCACACGCTAGTATATAGACCAAAGCCAGTTCTTAGAAGGATACTATTAATAGACTTTCCTCATGGGAAGTAGAAATAAACACAAAGAATTTTTCCTACAATGGACAAACAATCTACTGCAAACTCACAGAGCACAGTTATTAATCTTCAGGGTAAAACTAGGCATGTATTGGCTGTTTTATTTTTTCAGGGTGAGAATAATATCTTTAGAAATATAAACTGAAATATCTAATTAAAACCTGCTTATCTTTGTGACCTGTAATAGGCTGTTTCATTTCTTGTGGCCTTGCTTTTCATTTCTCTTACATCATATAGGCTGTGTGTAAAAATTCCAAACAGAAGCTACTATCTAAGCATAAGTAACATTTCTAACTCTTCCATTTCATTCACAACAGTCAGGTTTGTATAATTGCAAATACTGATAAAATTTTAACCTGAATATAAAAATGCTCAGACCTCTGGTTTCCCTAATATTTTATTCTGTGATCTAGCAACAGAATGTTTAAAATTCTCATAACCACTCTCTGGAAGATAGTGGAGTCACAGACAGAGTCAAGTTGCACACGCACATATATGTGCACACCTGCACACAGAGTGAGGCCACTAGAGCTGTTGTCTCCTGACCTCTCAGCTGCTCTCCATGATCACGGAGGGTGTGTCCCAGATTCTTGGATGTCCTTGGCTTCCTAGACCCACACACTTCAGGTCCCGGTAGATGATAGCCACAACCTGGTGTGCCTAACCCTTCCCTCTGCTGTTCCTCCCTCACTCCAGCCTGGAGTTTTCCCTTCTAGAACCCATTCCAAGTGCAAGCTCTGAAACTACCACCCATTGTTGACAACCACCACCTCCGATGCCTCTCACTCACTCACTTTCTTAATTTCAATGTATCCTGCCCCACTTCCTGAAGAGTCTGGGCCCCTGGACTGTGTAGTCTCTCCCCGCTCTCCCAGCCTCTTTCTGGCTGCGGCTCCTTCCCAGCAGCTGAGAAAGCACGCCCATCCTGTAATCACACCCCCACCACTGGAGGTGAAAAGCAAGGCTGATCCTGCTGCTGTCTTCTAGCAACTGCATGCAAAACCCCATCGTAGCCCAATCTCACCATTTCACGCTCTTCACTTATTCTTCATCCCATTGGGTAAAAAAGCAGAGCTACATAGCCCTGTAGATTGGGACCACCCCTGCTCTCACCTCAGGCGGGCACTCAATTATGCCCAACGACGTCTCTTAGCTCAGCTTCCTCCCCCAAAGCTCACGAGGCTCCCCTCAGACTACTCATTGACAACACATGAATGGATATGTCTGTCTTCCAATGAAACTTTATTTATGAGCACTAAATTTTATATTTGATATAGTTTCCATATGTCATAAAATAAAACAAAATTCTTCTTTTGATATTTGTCAACCATTTCAATATGTAAAACCCATTCTTAGCTCATGGGCTGTACAAGAACATCCCTCTGCTATTTATATCTCTATCCTGCACTCCAGGCTTTGGACACAATAAATGGCCAGTAGATGACTGACACCTCTTTGGCTAGACTGCCCAAATTGAGAGAGATGGCTCAAAGAGTCACACCGTGTCCTAGAGGAAATGGAAGGCAACAATAACAACATATTTCATCAGCTATGCTGCTGATTATGCTGATATTTCTCCAAAAGAACTTGAACTTTACAAGGTCAAATGAAAGAAAGGTATTGGGTTGGGTTTTCTCTTCAGAGGAGGCCTAAAATGTTCATTAGCTTTAAGAGACCATGAAGGGCAAGTAACCAAACAAATTCCCTTCTATTTGTTTCCTGGGGTTTTAAAAGCAGCAATATCACCATAACCAACATGATAATAATCTTTAGAAAAATTGGTAAACATCAATATGACTAAGACATACAAAAGCCTATAATTTGTACCTCCAGAGCAAAGAGATAATAATAGCCTACATCTCAAAACATATAAAGAATACACATTTGTTTCCTCTCTAAGAATTTTGAATTACAAGCAGCCACTCTGCCTCTCCTTCCAAAGGGCCTGACCAGGATGTGCTCAGAAATTAGAAACCTAAAGGACCCAAGGCTGGGGCTGGTGTTGAAGAATAGACATCTGCTTGACTTGCATCAGAATTTTTGTATAAATGAAGTTGCGGCATTTCCTGGGACAAAAAGCTCGCTAAGATATTCTGAAATTGAGAAATAATGACCTGTGCTTATAAAAGAATTCTAAGAAGTCGTTCCAAAGAAGCTAGCAGAACATGCAACTCTGGGAACAGTCATGGCTGCGGGGTGACAGGCCCCTTCCTTTCAGCATGGCCAACCTCACAACCCAGTCCTCAGCCTGGGACGAACTTTGAAGGGAAGCCCAGAGGGGCTCTGGGCCAGAGTGGAAGGTTTGTGTCCACCCTGCACTAACTGGCAGCTGTGCAAAGGTCTCCTAAGTAGCCAAACTGTAGCACTGCATGAATGTAGGTCCCTGATCAAATTATAGATCAGGAAATGGAATCATTTCCTAGAGCAAAGGTGGCTGGTAGTTTTCTTGTGTTAAAAGGAAAATTATGATATGAAGATTCAATGAGGAAATACTGGGTGAATCAACTTCCCTAGTTATTTTGCCGAACACTGTTTGAGTTTGTGTGTTTTTCACACCCCTATGATGCATGCAGACTTACCCTCATTAGTGCTTCCCCTGAACTCAGAATGAGACAAGGGCAACACCTTCTGCAGTGCATTTTCCTGCACTGTAATGCAAAGTGCCAACCTCCACTTAGGCAGCTTTCCACATCGCCCTCTGTGGCTGAATGCTGACCTGTTGACATGCAAAGCTGCTTTCCTGAGTGAGCTCAGTGCTCAGATCCCAGACTTGGTGGTGATGGTGGTGGTTATGGGGGTAGGAGGGGGTGGAGTATGATGAAAGGTTGGATCTGGGCTTCCAATATTTTGTGCTTTTAAAATATCAACTGAACACAGATTGGAAGCCTTAGCATCAAACTGGCTGGCAATTTTGAATGGGGTGGGGCAGGTGTGGGGTGTAGGCAGCTGACAGCTATTGTCTCTACTCCCCACAGGGAAAGTATTTTCAATGTGGAGATGGCCCGTGTCCAGTCACACTGGATTCTGTGGTCCTGGCTCTCCTTAGGGAAGGTGAGGACATCCACAAACACCTCTGTGCAGGACAGCACTGGAGCGGGCCCTAAAAAATGCCGCCAACATGTATGTTCTCCTAGTAATCTTACATTTTCACTTGGAATACTTAATAATTTTATAGATATCATTTTACATTTATCTATAAGTATTTGGGAACTTAAAAAATGCTCTGTCTCTATAATGACCCAGGAGTGGACATTTTGCAGACCTGGCCCACCATTGCCCTTCGAAGCGCATTCATCTATGTGGTTGCCGACTCTGTATGGTGGCTATGCAGGAACTGGATGCTCTCCTGTGCTCTCCAGCCAACTCACTTTTCTTCTGCTCTAAATTACGGCATTTCCATTCCAATGCTAATCTCTTTCTAACTCTTTCAGTAAATGTGTTTTCATCTAAAATACTTTAGAAAATATTGTCAGGTTCTGAATCATGCTGAATGAGAAGTACCAGAGACCCTGGAAAATTTTAAACAGGAGTGAGTCTAGAAGTCATATTTTGCTTGGAACGCACTAGTATTTTTTTTCTTTAGTTGATTTACTTTCTTAATTATGCTTTACTTAAGCTAATTGATTTGTGCTTGTTGAAAGTGAGCCACAGGAAGGAAGATGACCTGAAAGCACCATTTCAGGAGGAAACGACCTGGCATTAGACAGGCAGACAACTGGTCACCCTCAATGGCAAGAACTCATTTGTGGTAACAGAGACTTTGATTATTCTAAAATTATTTGTCACACTTCTTCATCTTTCCTCATACACTATCAAAGAATTAGAAAATGTACATTTTAAATTTCATGTCCATAAAATGTTAAATAAGGTGTTCCTTTTAGCTGCTTTGCCTGGAGAAAAAAAAAATGAGCGAAGTGGAGCAATATCAAAGGCAAGAGAGAAACATTCACTTGGCTTTTAAAAATGTAAACATGTGTCTGATATCATCAGTCTAAAACCATAGGAATATGTTGTGTTTATTTATTGTCCTGAAGTTCTATAATGAAATGTGAATAAAAGTTACCGACTGGGAACTCTAAATAGTTTTCCTGTGTGTACAAGTTTCCAAGTTGCTTTGGCTAGATATATTACCAACTCTGAAGAACAGATTTTCAACAGGGCTACAATAATAGTGATAAAATTTACATGGATTTTTAAAAATGTATTTCGATTTAAAATACAGTAAAATAAAACTTTATTTCAGAGAGTATGGAATTTCTGCAGAGGAGCATTTTTTTTCAGTATTGACAGTGATTGGTACAGCAAGGAGAAGATATTTTAATCAGATCCTCACTCTGGTACATCTCGGGCTATTTTTTTAAATTCCCTAATCTCTACAGCTTTCCAATGCAAGACAGCATAAACAATCATAATATACTTTATTTCAGTACTTTAAGAGAGCCCTGAGAAATAGTTGTGGTTCCTGATGGGAAAAGTATGTGTGTGCGAGTGTGTGTCCTCCATTCTGCATGCTTGTGCTTTAATTTGAGAAATAGAAACATACAGAAAACAAGCAATAACAGAACCAGTACTTTAGCCATAGAGCCAAGTGACAGAGAGAAGCAATTTTTCTTAAAGCAATTTCAGGAATCGCTTTCTACACGAACAAAAAAAGGGACAGATTGAAGCATGAAATCCCCTCAGTGTTAACAGTATAATAGAAGAAACTGGCCAGGAGCTCCTAAGGGCCCGGGGGAAGGCAGGGTTTGTGAGAGGTGGTGATCTCTGACTTCGATCACCCCTGCTGGATTTCATTTTTCAGAAAGAATAAGTGGCATGTTACCACCACAGATCATCGGTCTGTGTCCCTGCACATTACGACCCTGGCATCGGAAGACACCAGGCAGGATGACCTGCATATTCACACGGCCCAGTGACCACTGTTATTTTCTTAGATAAAACTGCCCCAGAGACTGAAATAGTCACAGAATGAATTAAGAAAACCACTCTAATGGTGTTAAATATAGTTGCAACTACCAATGGCAATGTCAGAAAGTGACATGCAGACTTGTCAAGGTATGGGAAACCCGGGACTCCCGTATATTGGGGATGGGGAGATGTAAACTGGTAAAGCCTTTTTAGGGTGCAAAATGTTAACATGTGCATATTACTCAAACCAGACTTTCCACTCCTTGAAGTCTGGCCAACAGAAATACATAAGAGGATGTCCTTTGCAGCATTGTTCATAAAGGCAAAAATATCCATCAACAGAAGAAGAAAGTTCAAGAAAATCCTAAACATCCATTCTATTGAGAAAAGAGCTCGAGATCATATTGTTGAATGAACACGACTATTTGTTTAACCATATGAATAGTTTTGATCCTGCTGATGTGAAAAATATGCATGTTAACCTAATGAAAAAGAGCTGGAGGATATGCATCAAGATGTTTGAGTGGGGATGTTTCTTCAAATCGAGTGATGTAACAGAGCAGTGTGAGTAAAAGGGTCCATCTTAAACTTTATATATTTCAGAATTATAAATACAAAGGTGTCTCTTAATTTGAATCTGTATATATTTACGTGGACAATTAAGAAAAATTTTAAAAGAACAAAAGTAATCCAAGTTTTTAAATTTTATAATCATAATTAATTCGTTCCTTCCCTTAGAATCTCAGGGAAGATTTTTCCAGACACGGACTTGGCACCACACTGTGGTGTTAATGATTAGGTATAGCACTGTTATATCTATTTCAGGAATCCCACTAACATAATAGGGTTTCAGTTTTAGCTCGTTGCTTCTACAAGAAACTGAACTGACCTCTACGCTACCAGACACTAAGTGACTTAGTTACTGCCCTCCCTCTTCAGATGCAAGTGAATCAAATGACTCCCTGTCCTTATGGCCATCCCTTAGTTCCTCAATCTTTGAGTCATTGAGAAGCACATTCCTCTGTGGCCCAAACTTGCTTTGAATAGCAGGACCAATGGAAGTGAGAGCCTTCAATTTCCTCCATGTGCGAAGTGTGGAGTAAAGAACCAGGTGCTGTATGTACCCAGTGCCATCTGCTAAGCATTTGCTCTTCATTTCTGAGTTTGCTAACCTTCCTTTGTCTGCTGTGCAAATCTTCTTAGGAGGGAGTCTGTTTTGCTTATTGCTTCTCCCTAAATTACTAGCCCTGGGCTACCACATTTGGGAGGTTTCAATCCTTTAGATTAGTTTTCCGGGTGCACAATGATAGTCTGAATGCCATCTATTTAAATATTTAAAAGAGCTCCCTAAATATAATATAAAGTGTTCTCTCTTTATACCTCCATTTCCGTAAGACATGTCTCCCTCTTATAGCTCTCCATCTACCTCTTCACCACCACCATCTCACTGTTAGTCCCCTTCCTTCTCTTAATACTCTTGAACTCATTTTCACTGTAGGAAACACAACCTATTTATATGGACATGGTGCAGCTTCTTAATCAAATTTTTATGCATATACCATTCCATTACCTAGACATCTGTCCAATATGGTAACCACTACCACATTTGGCTATTTAAATTAAATTTAAATAACATTAAGTTTAATATTCAATTTCTCATTCTCACTAACCACATTTCAAGTGCTTAATGACCAAATGTAGCCCGTGTCTATGGTACTGGACAGTACAGATATACAATGTTTTCATCACTGCAAAATGTTCCATCCATCAGACAATCCTGGTTTAGGTATTTCAACTCTAATAGTACCCAGACCCTTGGGAGAATTCAAAACTTTAACAGCAAATAGAAACTGGGTCTCAGGAAAGCAGGAAACTTATTAATAATGAATGAAAGCAACAACAAATTCACTGTGTCTGGAAATAAGTAAATAAATTTCCCACGTAAATAAATTTTCTACAAATATTTACATTTCTATTTAATAATCCAATAAGACTCTCTTCCTAAACATGACATACACTGGCTGGATTATAACAATTTTTTTATTGTGGAATTATCTGTAGATTTTCAGAATTATTATTGAAAAAGAACATTTATGAAGCTGCCAACCTGCTCCTCTCATTTAGGTATAAACAAATCTGAAAAGCTTGGATGAATAGGAATGTAGGAATGTTTTCAACCACTTTAAAGCCCTCTGAATGGCAAGGCAGTCTTACATCCTCCAACAGTGACATGGGGCCATCTCCCCATTTGCCAAGTATCTACTTATTCGTCAGCCTACTTGGCTCTCACTTCCCCATGAAATCTGCCTAAATCCATCCACTCCCTACACACAACACCCCAGCGTTAATCTCTCCCAGCTTTGTCCAACCACCATCTCCTGTGCATACCTGCCTACTGTGCACAACTCACTGCGTTCTGGTTACCTACTTACACGTCTGTCTGTCCTGCCTGTGGGCTAGAAGCTCCTTGTTGGCAGGAAAGTTACTGACTCTTAATTATTCTCAGCTTCTAGCATGATGTCTGGCACATAGAAAGCTCTCAGTCTATACTTATTAAACTGAGCTGAGCAAATTGGGCTCAGAGCTGTAAACCTGCTTTTCACTCAACTCTGACTCCAAGTCTTGCTGTCAGGAGTATTTGAGGTATAATCAATATAATCTACTTTGTCACTCTCTACACTTAATTAGAAGACATCTGAATTAATTTGAAATGTTAGCTATGATCTATTTGGCTATTGTTAGCCTCCCTGTTTTTGTTTTCTTTACTATAGTAGTTTCCTAATTTCTTGGGGGGAAAAAATAAGATTTTCTCTGGGCCAACAGACTAAATAATATTTCCAAGTAAAATCAAGAATGTTATTTAATCTGAGTTCTTTAATATTTTTTTAAAATACACAAATAAATAATTGACTAATGGCACTTATATTGCTGAAACAAAATACAACAGTATTGTCAATATTTAAAATTTATATAAAAATTCACTCTCCAGAGGTGCCTCCAGGAAACTGTCCATTGGTTTTTGTTCCTAAGAAATTTGACTTTATAAAATGGGAAACACCCATATTTCAAAACAGAATCCCAAATATGTCATATATTACTGAAAGATCAATTAGTTCATATGTATGTGGTTTTTAAAGCAGAATTCTAACATTTTTTATTAAAAGTCTGGCATTAGCAATCAAAATTTGAGGAATAGTATACCAAATGCAAGCTGTGGAATTTAAGAAAATAATTTCCTGACCAGGAAGCACATGGCCCTTTTTAGTTAATATCAAGAAAATCAACTGGAATTCTTTTTCCCCTCCAGGTTAGATTGGGAGCCTAGTGGTTCCTTTGTTTTATACCTCTCCTTTGAATATTAATGGCACACCACATTTTACAACATTTATGCGGAAACACAGAAGAAACACTATCTCTGAATTTGTTGAGGGAGTTGTAGAATAATTTTGTAATTCTCTGTATTTAGAGCACTACCCTAGAGATTACATTTGTATAGAGATTTAGCATTTCTAAAAGCATGCATAGGCATTATCACACTTAATGCAAACTGTTCTTATACATGATTAGCTCAATTATTCAGGCAACATCTGTTCAGTTTACGTATTATTCATGACATTTCCCTGCCTTCTTTTTTTCCTTTCTGGACTGAAATTTGATCATTTTGTTTCTTATTAGCTTTGTACTAGTGACAAAGGAGAAAAATAAGATAAGGAGAGGGAATTCAGGTTGATCATATTTTAAAATTTATAGTTTTTTTTAGAAAAAAAATGACTTAGAATATAAAACTGCAGCTAAATTAAGGCTCTGGTGAGTAGAGGCCTTCGTGTAAGTTATTTAAATTATTTCAATGTTTGTGATTTACTCAAATGCCCTTAATTTACAACTTGCAATGAATAACAGTATTTATTAGTCATTATTTCCCTTATTTAGGCCTGTGAGCTAGGGATGATTATCCCCATTTTTGTAGGTGAGAAAACAAGGATATGGACAAAGTTGATGTGTCCAAGCAGAGGCCAGTATTAGAGGCCTCGTGACCTGATCCCAGCTGAGCATCCATTCCCTGAAAGCAGTGCCTATGAGAAGGCGTGGGAGGCTCCTAAGACACAGATGGGCCTGAAGTTTCTGCTTCGGCAGGTCTAGGGTGGGGCCTGAGAGTATGCAGATACTGCTACTGCTGGTGCTCCTCCGACCACACTTTGAGAACCACTATTTTAAAAACCATAGCTGCCCACCTCAGCTCTTTCCACATCCCACTAAACTGTAAACCACATCAGAGCAGGGAAAGTCTCCTTGATACGGTGTTGCTCCTCCCCATTCCTGCCCCACATTGTTGACTGGTAGCCATCAAGGTGCCTGGGGCCCCTCATATACCACATAAACACTGTATGTATGAGTCTGCTCTCATTTCTCAGGGAAGCAACAGATCAGTCAAGTGTAGAATCTGTTTAAGCTAAAATGTTTGATCCTTTTTCTCTTTTAAGCCACTAAGTTTAATAAATGAAACAAAGAGGCGCAGGACAGCAAAGAAAACTGCCCCTAAGTCCCTGCCTTCGGGGAACCTGAGTCCCTGCCCCTGGGGGAATCTGAGTCGCCATGCCATGATGTGAGACCTCCAGGTGTGGGTCCTCTCCCCAAATGCACACCATCACCACTAGCAGCCATCAGTGCTACCCCAGCTTTGTGAAGGGCGACTGATTTGCTCTTACTCCCGAGAAATAAATGACTGTCCTTCTATTACCCATCCTAAAAAATTTGACTCCTCCTTCCTTTACATTGCAAAATATGTCACTTAAAATGGGCATTTTCCTGTTCACATTTTTAAACTACTTAGGAATGTCGATGCTATGCTTTTAGAGAAAGGTGGCCAGGTTGTGACGCCCCAGAGAGTCATTAGTTCACTGGAGAACCAAGATCCTGCGAACCACAACATTCTATATCACATCCGACTGGCGCAAATGTAACAGCTGCAAGAAATGGATTACTGACAGTTTGTTAGCGTGTAACATCTTGGTCTTACCTATGCACACTAGATCCATAAAACCATACATTCCATAGCAGATTTGAAAAAGGATGTCCTTCCTCTGCCACACTGCATAGGGGCTGAAGGCGGACCAGAGGAGCCAGGTGACACTCGCTATTAAGAACAGGGATCCTAGGATTACAGCAATCATCTGAACTTTCTCAACCAGTGTTATAGAAATGCTTTGCCACTAAAAGAAAAACAGAGGCATGTAAGAAAAAAGGTGCTGTGTATAATTTGAAAAGAAGAAAAAAAAAACCCAAAACAGTTTCAGCCCCATGTTTCTCTTTATAATGTTAGACCCTTTTCAATCTGATCGGCCCCCAAATTAATTTTTCCATTTCATCCAGGCTGTACAAAATAGAGAAGGAGATAAATATTAATGAGCTGCCTTAACTTCGTTATTTCCAGTAATTCGCCATTCTGTAAGTTTAATCTCATTTTAGTCCAGATAACAGCACTGAGAGCGAATGGCTGAGGAATATTTAGTACCTGGGAATTACATTACCATCTTTCATGCATGCAGAGAATTAAAAACTCTGAAGGAACACGGGGAGGACACCTCGGTTTGGAAGTCTGTTTTACACTGATCATTTTGGCTACTGCAAAAAAAGGAATTTCTTGTTTTGTGAGGAAATGTTAAAAAACAAATAATTAAGCAATATAGCAGCAAAAGCTGAAAAAGCTGTTTAAGGTAAAATACTAGAATAATTATAAGGGAACTATAAAATGCTATGTTATCTGTTATTCTTAAATTTCATATACTTAGATATTATTGACTTTTAATTATAGGTTAATCCATGAGGCCATTTTTGTCAAGATTTAGAATTTGTACACAAATGGAGCATCTTTGAAACTCACAAGCTGTATAACGCTTACACTACTCAATGGGAAAGGTAATTTGAGAGAATTTACAGCACAAATGATCAAAAATTTTCAAGGGTGTTATCGACTTGAGGTAATTAAATAGTCATGTTCTCACTTTTGTGTAATTGAGACAGAAACAAAACTAAAGTTATCATGGTTTGCCAGCAAACAGTGAAACACAACCTGTAGAATCGAAAAGAGCTCTGGCTGTAGCAGTGTATGGCACGTCAGAAGAATTCCCGAACAGTTTAAATACCTTTAAAGCCAAAGGCGCTTAAGCAACTGGGTGAACCTGGTATTTTCTTAAACTCTTTACTTACCTGAAGTCTGAATATGTGCATCCCCAAAGGGCAAGTCTATCACTACCCACAACTTCCCTCTCTCCCTCCCACTGTCTTGCTGTCTCTTCCACCATAAAAAATTTACATATAATACTTAAGTATGCATTTGACCATGCATATTCATGGGTACTCTTAAATTCTACATGTATGAAAGATTAAATATCAAAATGCATTAGAAATATTTCATTTCCTGAAGTCATTTAGTTTTGTCCTTTAAAAAACAGAACCAACTGACAAAGTTTGGTGGAAATTCTATAAGAAAGAGATTTCTAATCATCTTAAGACAAAGATTCATTTATTGAAAAGTGGTTCTTACTGTTCACAATTCTGGATGAATAATAATTAACCTGGATCAACATTATTTTATCGTTACCAATCAACCAATGTTGTATTTCAAGCATGTATTTGAAGTCAGCTTTTCACTCACTTCCTGACATAATTTTAAACACATTAATTTCAAACTGCTGGGCATTTGAATTTTAAACCATTTTGAATTTGGTTTCACCAAACAAGTGTGAAATGTCAATATCTGCTGTTTCTGTTTAGTTTTGACGCTCACTAAAATTTGCATTGAGTACAATCCACATGGTGAGCAATATAGAAAACTACTTCTAACTTGCACCCATCCTAGATGGGCACTCCCCTGTCTGTATGTATTAGGCCACCCTCTACCAATTAAGCACATCAGATAGATGAAAACAAAGCATACGTTTAAATCCATGAGGCAAAGGTGTTTGCCAGTAATCCTTTATGTTACAGATTCATTACATAATTTTAGTGGAGTTAAACTTAGCTCAATGTTGTATAGTTAATTATATTTAGCTTCAATTAGGCTTACTAATTAATTGATCCAAGACTGCTTGCATGCCAATTCAGTAATGAATGGTGGCGGGAGGCCCTACTAGACACTAGGTGGGGATGGTTTGATTGATGCGTCTAAGCTGTCTCCTGGGACACAGGGAATTGTGATGGCTTGGTCTCAGAGTCAGCAAGACTCTGGGGGGTTGGGGGGAACTTCAGGTGGCAGGCTTCTAACACCTGAGGCTTTGCTGTTCCTTAACAGAAAAGGTGGATGATTAAAGGGACAGACTTACTAGGAAAAAGATGCTGATGCGTCATACTTGTTTGGTGATACCAAATTTAAAATGGTTTAAAATTCAACTACCTGGCAGTTTGGAGCCAAATTTATGGCAAGAAGCAAAGAAAAAAAAAGATCTCAATGACAGTACATTGGGAAGCTTAATTGTTTACTATTGTCATAAACATAATTTCTCCTTGTGGCTCTAAGAAGTTGAGATTTTTGAAGCTTATTTTTAAAGGAAGATAAACTGCTCGTGTCTATAATGAGCTCACTGAAATTTTTCGTTTTATATCTCTTTGCTAGCAATGCAAATCTGAGTGAAAGTGCATTCATGTTCTTCATAAACTGATAAAATTAATACCATTTCACTGAATAGCTAATACGAACAAGCCATTACTGAAACCAAAATTATTAAAACAATTGTGAACATAGGCATTTCCCTTTGAACACTGAAAGTATCTTGGTAATTTCTTTGCCTACCAAATAGGGATCTTTCTTATTTTTGCAATTATGTGGAATTTGTTCACTTTCTTTCCCCAGGAAAAATAATAGTGCTTCCCACCACTAGGAAACACCCACCTATATCTTGGCCCTGGACATTATCTAGAGCAGTGATGGCGAACCTATGACACGCATGTCAGAAGTGACACACGAACTCATTTTTTTGGTTGATTTTTCTTTGTTAAATGGCATTTAAATATATAAAATAAATATCAAAAATATAAGTCTTTGTTTTACTATGGTTGCAAATATCAAAAAATTTCTATATGTGACACGGCATCCGAGTTAAGTTAGGGTTTTTCAAAATGCTGACACGCCGAGCTCAAAAGGTTCACCATCACTGATCTACAGGCTCAGCCTAAGGGACTGCGCTAATGGATCATTAGCTTGGACAATAAAAGCAGAAGATGAGTCTCTCGAGCCTCCTCTCTTTACCCTGACAGTATCCAAGGCCTGGATTTCAGTTTGTAAGACGTTTCTGAATCTTAAACAAAATTTGCCATCTGCTGAGCACACTTTCCTCCTCTAAAACTTGAGATGTGTGTATGCACATATGCTTTTTCCACTTAAATTTCTTCCTAATTTTGAAAAGGGAAACAAAAGAACAATAACCAAATTGGCTCTAAATAATTTCTATTATTTTCCTTCCATCACATTTGGATGTGTGTTGACACTTTTACATTCCTGAAGAGCTGTTCAATTTTACACAAATGATGGGACCTGTTGTTTCTAGCAAAGTAGGGGCCATTGGCTCCTCTTTTGGAAGTTCATCCTTATTTAGTGAACTGGAAGTCATTTAATATTTAAGTAGAGCTAATATATGCCAGACACTTTTCTAAGAGGTTACATGTATGAGCTAACTTAACCCCCATGACAACTCTATTAGGGAGGTACCATTATAATCCCCATTTTGAAAATAAGTAATCTGAGGCAGAGGGGTACACAATTTGCCCAAGGTTAATCTTTAACCTAGTGAGAAATGGGGAATGAGATACAAACCCTGGTAGTCTGGCTCCTAGGGTCATGCTCTAAACCCATACACCACACTGTGTAGTAATTCCACCGAGCTCTGATAATAATTAATTGCACACACTCTGTCTTTGCAAGTGCCAAGGCAATTTTCCTGATTAAAAGCTTGGAGTCTATCCTCTCTGGATCTACTGAAATAGCTTTGCAGCTGGACTTCTAGCTGTGAATCATTCCCGGATCCTCTGTGTAACTCCCAAGTCTGCGTTACTAATGAAAGATCTGCCCCTGCTGGGCGGACTCTCAGCTCCCTCAAGGAGGGCTCAGTGGTCATGGTTCAGCACACATTCCCAGTGCCTGGCACATAACTGTTGCAGGAAGGATGAAAGAAAATATGGAGAAATATTATGAGGGAGAGAGGGAAGGAGCGGGGACGGAAGTTAGAAGGAAAAAGGGTGGGAGGAGAGAGGAAGAGAGGTACACTCTGACTTCTTTGGATTCTCCCAAGTGCTATGTGCTTTTAACTTTGGCCCCTCTCTGCCTTTGAGCATGCTCCATCTTCAGCATGCAATGTCCTTCTTCCCTTTGCACCAGATGAGATCTTGCATCCATCCGCAACAGGTTTTAATGCATCTGAAGCTACCCATCTTGTGCTGCTCCTCTTTTAAGCAGAATCCCTCTCTCTGGACCCTGCAATCCAATGTTTATACTTTAGTTCTGATTTTTTTTCTCACTTGGGTCCCAGATAGGTGTTTAGCTCCTTGTTGTCCGTGGACTGCAGGTTTCATAACAGGAGAAGAGCAGTCCCCTCTCCCTTTATGTCCACCAAGAGCTGAGCACACTGCTGGGTCTCAGGGCGGGCTGCCCCAAATATCCCCAAATGGCATATTGATTCCTTTGAATTAAAGTTACTTGACAAGCAACCAGTGCAAGAAGGGCATACAGATCCTCCCTGCCTTGAATGCAGGATATAAATCTCCCCTGTGAAAGGGGCCCTCCAGGCTCCAGCAGGGTAGGGGCGGGAGGGGGGAGGGTCCTGAGAGAGACACCTCACCACTGAGTTAAGGAATCCAGGGCCGAGAAGCTCACATAAACAACCCTGTTACCCCTTTCTACCCAAGCCCAAACTGTGTTTAGGTTCCTCACCAATGAGCATACGAACCTAGGTGTCTTTGTTCTATCACTTCTTCACAAAGTTATTGTTTCTTGGCCTAAAAAGTATAAAAGCTGCTGGCTGGTCAATCTGAGAGTATCATTTTTGATTTCCTGGGGGCACATATTAAATTGTTTTTTTCTCCTGATAATCTGGCCTTTTTCAATTTTATTATTAGTCTAGTCATAAGAACTCCAGAAGGGAAAGGGGAGACCACCGAGTAAATGCTTTAAATACACGGTCTCCTGACTAGTTTCCACCATCTCTCTGACTGCTAGGCTACCATCCTCTCCACGCCCATTGTATCACTACTCACAGGATCAGGTACAGCTCTGGCCAAACCACCAGTGAGTGGAGAAGTGAGAATTTAAACCCAGACCCGTCTCCAAAGCCCAAGTTCTTTCTAAAATGCCTTTCTCTGTGTCTGGACCTAATTATACCTATCTAAAAGGTAGTGACAGAAAAAAGTCAAATATGAAAAAAGCAGCTAAGCAGAGTGCCAACTAAGTCTGACCTATAGTTTTCTAAATGGCATCCTCAAATTTCTTGAATCTGAAAGTTGCAGTTTGTTAAATGAGTATTAACATAAAGACGGAAATTTCAAAGAATTCTTTCTTTTTAATTTTAATGATGTTTAAAAGGAATTAAATAAACTCATGTTGGAAATTATTTAATAATTGACATACAACTGTCCGTAGATGCACCAAGTAAGGTCCACTAATTATAAAAAGATTCAAATACTCATGGCCTAGAATTGAGTACCATTTTGTGTGAGGGCCTGTGTTATGTGGCACTCTGTGAGAAATTAGATAAGTATCCAATAATTACTAACGACTGTGAAGCAATGACAAAAATCATTGCCCTTACCAATGAAATCTTACTAATCAACACAGGTTTATTACTACCCTCAGAGAAAAAAAAGGATAGAAAAGAAAGCTAAGAATTTTCTTTAAAAAAATGATGGAAGCCTAAGCCAAGGTAAGACCAACAGTTTCGCACGTGTACAAATGTATTTCAACCAGTAAGATAAGAACGAAAGGAAGGCATAACTCAATGAGGCCTCCAGGATGCTATTTAGAAGCTGTACATGTCACTCCATTGTTTGAAAAAGGTAATATACCTTATCAATTTAGAACTCAATTTTCTCTCTAAAAATAACAAATGCTCAGAGAGAACAAGGTTGAACTCCGAGAAAGTAGATTCATTCAGTGTGTACTAAATCATTTGGGCTAAAGTACTGTATCCTTTTTGTTTTAACAAGAAGGCTAGATATGAATCATAAGCTAATAGATTTGTAGTAGGATGATTTATTGTATGCAGGTGACAGGTGGGATTACTCACCAGTGTCACAGGAGAGAACACCTGCTCATAAGAGGTGTCTTCCTCAGTAAAATGAGTTTAGCTAAAACCTATTTTCAATCATCTTTAGATGGCTTTTAAATTGAACCACTAAAGTTGAGACTTGAAATGCTGGCAGAAAAAAATCTCAATGTGTAATCAATTTGACATGTGGATACGGCATTCAATTAATTATACGCCTATTCTTTGTAGAATTGTATTTCTAGGCTGCATGTTAAAAGTGATTTCATGGTGTGGGCTGTGTCCTCTCTGACTGAAAGACATCTTCATAAACTTACCAGAGCTGAGTTAAATGTCAGACATAGGAAATTTGCCTTGCCTCTGAGAAAGGTGAAATCTAAACAACCTGCAGAAAATAATTAGAAAAGCATAAAACTGCTTATTTAAAACATTAATAAAATTGATAAGACTCTAGCAAGACTAACCAAGAAATGAAAGATACAATCACTGATCCTACAGATAAAAAGAGGGAAATTTTATAAACAACTTAATGCCAATTAAAACAATAACACTGATGAAATAGACACATTCTTTGAAAAGCATAACTTATAAAAATTGACTCAAGAAGAAATAGAATATATGAATAACCCTATATAAGATAAATGGAATTTTTCATCAAAAGCCTTCCACAAACAAATGAACAAACACCTCCAGAACAAGAAGGTTTCACTGAAGAATTTTATCAGACATTTAGAAAATATAATATTAATCTTACATGTACTCTTTCAGACAATAAAGGGCAGAATATTTCCCAACTCATATTTTGAGGCCAGCATACACCTGATACCAAAACCTGACAAAAACATTATGAGGAAATAAAAAATCCAGACCAATATTCTTTATAAGCATAGATTTTTAAAAAAAATCTTCCACAAAACATTAGTGAAGCAAATCTAGCAATATATAGTGAGTGAAGTTTATCCTAGAAATGCAAGGCGGATATAACATTCAAGTATAAGCCAATGTAACTGATTTTATCAATGAACTAAAAAAATATATTCTCTCAATAGATGTGGTAAAATTATATAACAAACACCTATTTATGATATAAAAAACAACAACTATGAGCAGAAAGAAAACTCCTTAACCTGAAAAAAAAAAGTCTGCAAAACACTTAAAACTAAAATAATACTTATGGTGAAAAAAAAAATGCTCCCATACCTACCCAAGATCAGGAATTACACAAAGATATCTACCCTTATTCCTTCGATTAATTATTGAACTGGATGTCTTGATCAATGGAATAAAGCAAAAATAATAATAATAAGTATAAAGATTGTAAAGGAAGAGGTATAAAAGTGTCTCTATGTGTGGATGACATAATAATCGATGTACAAATTCTTATGAAATTGACAAGAAAACCTAATAAAAAATTAGGGAATTAATTTAGCAAAGTCTGAAAATATGAGGTCAATAAATAATGATCAATGATATTGAATACCAGTAGCAAAAAGATTTAAAGTAAAATTACAAAAACAATACTACATTAAAAACAACAACATAAATCAGAAACTACACAGGATTACAACTTTTAAAAGTTCACCTACAAATCATTGCGAAAAGAAATTAAAGAAGACCCAAATTAGCACTTAAGAATTAGAAGACTCACTACTGTTCAGATACTCACTCTCCCCAAATTTAACTTCCACACTTAAAATAGAAGAAAAATAGTATCAGAAAAACAAAAGTTTCTTATCATTGTTTACATTATTGGAAAAAAAAACTATTCCTGTAGAATAATCATCAATCGGTTGACATTATCAATTAAATTGTAACTCAACAGTGATTTAAAAAGAAAAACAAATCTCCAAATTGTTGGTTGCCATTTCCACAAGAAAAAACCCTCTGAATCACTTTCTTGTGGGAAACAATCTTCACAAGTGTTCCCTTGGCTATTGGGTATTCTTCGAGGGACAGTGTCTTAGCCACAAATCATTGCTTTATTTAATTAAAATACTTGGAACTAGATCATGTGACCAACAGAAATGCAGAGGGGTGGGTGGGTAGCTTCCCATGAAGGGTTCACATTATTGTACAGAACTCAGAACATCAATGAAATTTTTTCTTCCAGAAATCCGGAAATCCCAAGAGGGTTGATGACCCATGTTTCATGACTATGGAGATGTGCTCAATGTGGTTTGCACCTCGAGGTGAGGGTCACCTTGTATGTTCCTGGGGGTTAGTGTCCAGGACTGTTGGCCTGAGCCCTAGGATTAAAGGAGAGAATTTGTCTTTTCCCAGAAAGAAGTCCCTGAGGGGAGATGAGCTCCAAGAAGACTACACTCCAGTACCGAGATTCCTCCCAGCTTTCCCCACAACAACTGGGCTCAACTGGGGTGGACACATGAATAGGCAAGGCTACCCTTTGACTTCAGAGCCCGAAGAATAAAATCCCGTTTGAATCCAAACAAAGGTGAAATGGGCCTGAGGCTACATGCAGTAGCAAAGGGACTAAGAACCCAGGGGTAGGCCAATGTGATCCAACAAGCCTGGCCAGCTTGAAAATTCAATTCCAGAAGGGGAGGAAATTAATCCAAAATGAAGGTTTAGTTACTAAGCGAGAGGCAAGACTAGCAGAGCCCAGAGACATTCAGTAGGAGAGATGCTAAACGGGAGAGGCATCTGTGAATGGCCAGGGATCAAGACACTAATTGCACACCTGAGATGAGCCTTTCTAAGAAATGTCTGTCCAGAAAACCCTTTCCTTTATTACCCAGATGCCAAGTCTGTGGAGATAGGAGACTGAGTCCTGAAGACTATCTGGCTGTTTCCAGATTCACAAGAAGTGGTAGACCAAAGGGGTAGAAGATGTGAAGGTTTCTTATAAAAGACTAGTGGCCCGGTGCACGAAATTCGTGCATGGGGGAGGGTGTGTTCCTCAGCCTGGCTTGCACCCTCTCCAATTTGGGACCCCTCAAAAAATGTCCTGCCAGTTTACAGGGATCGGGCCTAAATCAGCAGTTGGACATCCCTCTCACAATCCAGGACTGCTGGCTCCTAACCACTCACCTGCCTGCCTGCCTGCCTGATTGCCTCTAACCACTCTTCCTGCTGGCCTGCTTGCCCCCAAATGCCCTCCCCCAGCCTGCCCCTCCTGCTGGCCTGCTTGCCCCTACTTTCCTTCCCCACTGGCCTGCTCATCCCCAACCATCACCCTGCTGGCCTGCTCACTCCAAACTGCCCCCCTGCTGTCCTAATCAGCTCCAACTGACCCCCACTGCTTGCCCCCAACTGGCCCTCCTGCTGGTCTGATTACCCCCAATGGTCCCACCACCCCCACCAGCCTGATCATCCACAAGTGCCCTCCCCTCTTGACCTCTAACCGCTTCTACCTTGGCCCCACCACCATGGCTTTGTCCAGAAGAACATCTGGAAGGTCTCCTGGAAGGTCTCCCAGTCTAATTAGCATATTACTCTTTTATTAGTATAGATACATTTGTCTGTAAATATGATTATGATTGCAGATATGAGTAGGACCAGGTAAAATTTTATAGAATGGGCCTTTTATTACAGATGGTTTGCCATGTATGCATTTTTTCTAAAGAAGTAAAAATTACTTTAAAAAATGTTTCAGAAAGACTTTGAGAAATTTACAATATCTGCTTTTCTTCCAAGAAAGTTGTCCCTTTTATGCCAGAGTGAGAATTATTTGTATGCTGTGTATGTCAGCATTGTGCCACTGTGACTGGGAGGCACTTAGCTTGACTTGAGAGTAATTATCTTGCTCACTGGCTGGGAGGGCAGAGGAGATAAATACTCG
>NW_006294876.1:2198102-2215389 GCF_000327345.1 Myotis davidii | reverse complement strand
GTTTATGCTTATTTTTTTAAATCAAAAACTAAAATATTTTCTATTCAGAAAATATATTTGGATCTAAATGTCTTCTATAATTTTAACCCTAAAATATCAATTTAAATATTTTTTTAAATCTTTAAATTCTTTAATAGTTAAGGAATTTAAATATTTTAAAAATGGTTTGGATGTTTGTTTTTTAAATAAGTTAGGTTACTGGAGTTCTACATGTTACTGGATCACCTGGGGTAATTTTCTGATTGGAAAATTAAGAATTATAGTCAGAGGGGAGGACATGAGAATTTTTAAAGAACATATTCAATTTACTTTAGAAGCCAAACCTCTCTTATCATGTGACTTGTTTTGTATATTTGTTAAACTATATTATCACATAAGCATTGTTGCTATTGGCACAAACAGTGACAGTTGATTCGGGTCATCTGAATGTCCACTGTCTGTTTTAATTTGTATGTTCGTTTTCACTCTGTCATATGCTTAATCTTCAGTGGAAGTCATGAGAACATATTATTTTTGCCTGCTCCCTACTTTACATTGGAAATATTCTTTTTTACCCAGACGGACCTTAAGTTTGATGTAAGGGATTGTTTCAGTTGCCAACTTTTTTCTTCCTTGCCAAGTAAGAACGTTGTGAACTCTTGAGTGATGCCTTCCCCAGGATATTTGCAGATGTGGTTGGGATAAGTCATGTCATCCCCAACCTTTGCATGTCAGGTGCTGGGGTGCCTGGGTGCCGCCTCGCCTGCGCCCAGGCTCCCACTCTCCCCTATTGCCACGGGGATCACAGGCCACAGGCTGGCCGGCAACCCAGGACACCTAGGGAGTCTGGGGGTTGCTGGCTGGCCTGCACCCGGGCTCCCGCTTGCCCCGATCGTGGTGGGGATCACATGGCCTGCACCCGGGCTCCCGCTCGCCCCCATTGCCACGGGAATCATGCAGCCTGTGCCCGGGCTCCTGCTCACCCCCATTGCCACACGGATCATGTGGCTGCAGGTCAGCCCAGCTTTCTGATGGCCGCCTTTGCCCACCCCCCAGCTCTTGCCCGCCACCTGGGTTTCTGATCACCATTGTTCCATCCTTCCCCTTTCGCCTCCCATCATTGCAGGGTATGCAAATTAGCCGCCATCTTTGTTGGCAGTTAATTTGCATATCGCCCTGATTAGCCAATGGGAAGCGTGTCAGAGGTACGGTTAATTACCATGTTTGTCTATTATTAGATAGGATGAGTATCCTTAGTTAGAAGGTTCCATCTGACAGAGAAAAATCTCTCAAACGTCTGAGTATTAAAAGCACAACTTTTCAAACTGACTAACAAGCAAGATTAATTTAGCAACAATGGGGTAAGCCTACGTAAGGAATACCAAAGTTGTGGATCTCTGTTTAGAAAACACATATTTATTCCTCCATTTTTTTCCTCCAGAACCATCCATTTCTCATGTCTCAATGACATTTCTTGTTCAACTATTTTGATTGTTATACATTTTCATACTTGTCTAGGGCTTGTCAGTCCAGATTTAGCAGTGTAAAGCTGAAATACAAAGACATTTTAGCTTTTCAGTGCTCAAGAGCTTATATGGCCTTTCCCTCTGTGTGTTAATTTCTATATCAAAAGCAGGTGCTGTTCATTATTTCAAATCAGGAAAATTTAGCTCAAGTGTCAACTGTCTAATATAGTTAATCATAGTAACTAGATTTTGTACCAAATGAATTAAAAGCGTGTGTCTACATAAAATGCATTTTTGTTTCATTACTCTTCCTAATATTCGGTATTAATTATGTTTAAACAAAGGCTCTTCAGGAAATCTCTATCTAAGTAATTAGTCGGTGGTCATAATCCTATTTGCTTCTCTCCATAAGGAATTGAAAGCTATCTTTGCTAAAGGAGTTTATTAAAACTCTCAACGCCTGGTACTGTTTTCAACCTTGCTTTTAGAGCAGAATTTTCTTAGAAAGCAATTAGCTTCACATTTGAAATACTTCAATTCATGTAGACCAAACACTGTTATTCTCCCGGTGTTCAGAACAGCACCCTTTGTAACCAGGGACCACAGAATGAGACATATCACCACCTCCATAGGCTATACCCAGGGTGTTTACAAAATGGCTTTCTCGTGGTGATGGGGAGACAGTGAAATGTGCTGACACAGAGAGCTGTGAACTGGCTCTATTACCAAATGAGGTATACTTCTCATGAGGACCTCGGTATACAATTATTCTGAGATAACTATGTCAATTGTCATTTTATAGAAAAGAACACTGAGGTCCTATTACTGACTCAGCCACTTGATGGTCTTACAGTGACTGGTTCAGTCCCTGGAACCTCATTAAGGAAGTAGAGCAAGGCATGAAGGCAATTATTCTAAGATAATTATGTCAAGTGTCATTTTACAAAGAAGAGCATGAGCAAACAAGCTGGTATGTTTGTATTGTCACTAGAGAGTAGAATCTGCAATGGTTTCCAACTTCAAATAGCCCATAATCTACTTGAGTTATTAGACCGATGCATGGGAAACAGAAGGGACCATAGAATAAGGCATAAACTGTGTAAAAGAGATTGTGAGTTTCATAATGGGAGTTTGGTGGGTAGACATCAATATAAGCTAAAGCAACCCAGAATGGCTTCTGGAGGAGGCAGGCTTCCCTGTCAACAGCAGGGAGAATTTATAAAAGTCTGAAGTGAGACCTAGGCAGGAACAACCTTAGCTCCAAAGAGGGGCAATAAACAAGAGATGCTTCTGTGGTACCCAATTTAAAATAAGGCTGTGTCTGCAGAAGCCCAGAGGAACCATTTGAGAAGTGAAACATGTGGTGGGGGTCTAACACATTTGGCTATATACATAACATCCAGCAATATGACTAATTTCCTCCCTTTAAGTCCATGGATGTATGATTATCTGTTTACACATCTGCCTCCCTGACCTCACTGTGAGCTCTCTGTAGGCAGGGATTGTGCCTTATTGATGTTTGAGTCTTTGTTCCTTGGCACAGTGCCATGGCACATTAGCAGAACTTAAGAAACATTAGGTCAATGAATTAGGTTTGGTTTTACTTTGTCCCTCCACGTGACTTGTTTTGACAGCACGAAGGGATCCCAAAAATCACTTTAACTTTCTAATTCTAGTCCTGGGGTTCCCAACCAAGGCCAATTTTGCCCCATTTACTTCTCAGGGGACATTTGACAATCTCTGAAGACCTCTTTAGTTGTCGTTAATGGAGATGGAACTGCTAGCCTCTGGGGCTAAAGGCCAGGGATGCTGCTAAATATCCCACAATGGACAAGTCAGCCCCCACAACAAAAAACTGGCCCAAAAAGTGAATAGTCCTGCAGAGGACGAGAAACCCTGTTCTAGTCTATCACATTTAAGACTAAAATAGATGTTGTGTTAGGATTTGGGGGTGCTTTAGTTGTATTCTCTCTGATCTTAAAGCAGGCTTATATTTTTAAATAAATGAGGGGGAAAGAGCCCAATTCTTTTCAAGATAATTGCTCTTAGTTTCCTGGGAAACTTAACAGCAGTGATGTCCAAAATGTGTCACAAGTCATCTCATCAACCAGAACCCTGCATTACATGGTGACTGTGGGCCGGAAAATGCATGAGAAATGGATGGTGCAGAGAGGACAATGTTAGGTAGTGACTAATATGCTGATGTATTCAAGGTGCCTAGATAAAAGCAAGTTCAAATTCTTTGTGATTCTGCCTGCAATAACCTACATGTATATATTATCACAGCATGCTGTTTTTTTAAGTGATAGCTGATTCAATGCACTTTGATGAATAAGGAAAAAGCATGCTCCTTACGGAAAAATTTCTTTATAACATGGAGAGATAGAGATTGATAGATGAGAACAAAAGGAGGAAGGGAGGAGAAGGAAGGATGGAGGGTGGAAAGAAGGAAGGAAGAATGGATGGACTATTGATAAATCAACAGACAGATAGATGTACAGACAGATGAATAGGCAAGCGAATGGATTTACAGACGAATAGGTGCATGAATGGATAAACAGACTGAGCTGCCTTCATTCCAGGCCATAGATAAGGTCACTATAACATTTTTCTAGTATGACCATCCTCCATTGTGTCTTCAGACACTATAATCTCTCAAGTTAAAATAAGCAGTTGGCCCTTTCTGGTTTAGGTTGGGAACTGGAAGAAAGCTATCCAAAAAGTTTAAGATGATACTAATATTCTGGCGCCAAACAACTTCTGGATCAGCCACCTTTAGTCTCAGGTAGGAGAAACTCCCCTACAGACTAAACGATTGGTTGGCCTGGAGGAGGGATGGCTCTTCAGATGGGAGGGAAGAGCAAACCAACCTGACACTGAGACACAGTGGGCACAGCTGAAAAATGTGTCCGCCAACCCAATTCAGCCTAGTCCACTTCTGAACATACAAGGTTTAGAACGTTCTCATAAAAACACATTTCGAAGGAGGCAGAAAGCTCCTCGGAGGCAACTTCATTTTAAGGAAAAAAGTGGTGGAAGCTGTGAACTGCTGTGGCAAGGTCACTGAGCTGGCTGGGGGGATATCAACATGACCCCTGGACTTGGCCCAGTGTTCCTGTTACTCTGCCACGATGCCTCTGAATTTACCCTAAAACATCTTTCTTAACTGGGGTCATCTTCTCAATCCAACAGGCTCATGTACTACTCACTCTCAAGTCCGTCTTGCCAATCCAAGGGAGCCAGCCCATTACTTATGACAGTAGCAGAAACCTCCTGCCCCCGGGACCCAAAACATCAGAGGTGACTGGAGGAGGGTCTGGGCCCTCGACCCCAGCAGGGGCCTGGCTGCAGGGGAGGCCTTTACAAAGCTGCACCTGTCCTTCTTATGAAATTTCTGTCTATCTCGAAAAAATTCCAAAATAATGAACATTACAGGAGGGGTGAATATGAACTTACCCACATGACAGCTGAACTAGCTTTTAAACTACTTATTAACAAGATTTATCTGACAAACGATGTGAAGGAACATTTTCTACAGTTTTCCCTCCTCTAGGAGATGCTTAGAGTGGAAAAATAAACTAAGTGGTTTGGAGAAAAGAGGGCCTGAGGGAAGCACTATTGATTTTTGGGGGGAATCTGATGCTGTGCTATTGCTATTTGGGAGGTTATGTCCCTATTCAAGGATAATTGATTCTTCAACAAATTTTGTTGACAAAAGTTTTGTAATCAGAAGTAGGAATGCACAACCAGAGCTAAGCATGCTTCATAATAGGAAACATGTACCCCCAAATGATCAATAAATTATTAAATAGCTACACCCATGTGAAATGTGCCCCCACTAAAATAAATAAAGCCTATATCTGGACGTTTGGGGGCTAAGAGAGGGAAGAGGGAGGGCAGGCCTGCGATTGCAGTGGGAGCTCAGAATTTGGAAGCTCCTGGGAGGAGGAAGGGGGCCTGCTAGTGACAGAACTGATCCCAGGGCAGGACAAGCTCCAGGTGGAGAAAAGGAGCCGAGGGTCACACCTGTCCCATTGTGGAAGCCTCAGCCAGCCTGGGGCAGGAAGGAGGGGGAAGAAGGGGCTGCAGAGCAAGAGGTTCAGAGAGAGCGCAACTGGGAGGCGAGGCCAGCTGATCGCCCTTGTTGTTGTTGACAGGAACTGAGAAGAAAATGTGTTTCCCAAATGGGACTTTACTGATGAGTTCCCCTCAAGGTCCTGGAAAAATAGTGGCAGTAGATTTGGGGGACCACATGGCATGTGTACGAGAGCTGACATTCTTGGAAGTCTTTCGTTTATCGTCAGGAAAAATGGGTGCCTTCATTATTAACATGAAAATGAAATACAATGCGGTTTCTCACATTTCCCCCCTGATTAAATTTACTCTGACTATTTGGGTTGTTGTTTTAAGAATAAAAAACCTGTGTTGTGAAATCAAAAGCATTTATCTAAGCTTTTCTAGCTGATGGTATTTACCCAGTGCCCTTAGCAACACGCCAGGGCTCTCACTGCTGCGCGTACTTCATCCTTTGGCAGTGACTGAACACCTGTCATCAGGGAGGTTCATGAGTAAGATTAGGAGTCTTGACTCCGCAGTAACATTTTAGTGGAGGCTGAGATGAGACTTTGTAAAGGGCATTTTGCAATAAGCATAACTTGAAATGAAAGATTTAGCCCATCTACTTATTAAGATAAAGTCTGCGGATCTGATTTAAACCATCACTTTGTGAGAAGTGCCCTCTCATTCCTTCATTCAACTGCTGCCCTGGCCTGTACATTCTCATTCACACACTTCTTCCCATGTCCTCAAATGAAGCACTGCAGTCATGTGCAGCTCACTGCCTGTCTGTAGCTGCATCTATCTCTATAAAAAAAAACTGACACGCTTCAGTGCCAGGACTTGGGACTCTCTCCCACGAGGGAACATGCTGACCCACCCACTGCCCTCACACACGTGCCCTGACGAAAAGGGAGCTGGGACTGCCCACGTTCCCACATTTCTGATTTCAGAGAACAATTCGGAGCAGCTCAGATGGGTTTGTTCAGTGCAACCCCAGCCCCTGAATTGCAGAGGACAGTTATGACACGTGATTTAGAAAGCAGTTCCTGAAAGAAAGCAGTGCTGAGCTATTGACCGCAACTTGTCTACTTGGACAGAGCAAAAGGACCCTACAGCAACTTGAGAAAAGTTCATCTTGGGCTACTGGAATCATAAGTAAGAGCTGCTATTTGGAAAAATAAGTAAAAGCTGCTACTAGGGCTACTGGAATAATTAGTAAAAGTTGCCATCCTCTCATGCACGATGACAGCAGATTTTGGAATATTTGGAAAGAATTCGAAGTATAACCTCATGCAATGAAAAGTTGGCACAAAAGTACCTAAACCTATGGACAAACGTTTAAGAAGCTGGGGTTTGGTACGATTCCCACAGAAGGTTCTTTCTCAGACACAGTCCCCCCACCCCCCCCCATGCAGGGTCAGACAGTGGGAGGTGCTGAGACTTTCTTCAGGCACGGGGACTAAAGCTCAAGAGGAAGAGCTGACCTTGACCAGCCCAGACATTTGAGGACAGAGATAATGGGAGAGAACTAAACTCTAACATAATGTCATTCTAGCAATTAGAATCTCAGAGCAATTGTTTAAATTTCTTTATTTTAATTTTATTATTTATTTTATTTTTTATAACCATTTATCCCCTCTATGCCCACTTCTACCTCTACCTCCTCCTACCCCACCCCACAATCACCTCACTATTGTCCATATCCATGAGTTCTCTCTTTTTTTCTTTTTTGGTCAATCCCTCCACTACCCACCCAACACCCCATCCCCCACCCACTAGAGCTGTCTGCCCGTTCTCTGTCTATGAGTCTGTCTCTATTTCACTTGGTAGTTTAGTTTGTTCATTAGATTCCACATCAAGTTAGAAACAAGCTCAGAAGAGCAGATGGGTGAATACGGCAGTAGTAACAGCAGTGAGGAATTTACCAGAGGAGGAATGAAAGCACGAGCAAGGAGGGGGTTTTGCAGCTGTGCCATCTGAAAAGCATGACCTAACTTAACACACTGAGGAGGGGGGCAGCTGAGCCCCAGGATTGCTCTGGAAATTTTCTCAAATTGATTTCCTTCAATATGGAGATAAATAAAATATGACTGAATCGGCTGTGCTATAATATGGCTCGCTTGGGAGGCTGTGAATTATTTATTCCTGAGTATGTATCCATTCGGCTTATTTATTCACTAACCCTTTAAAGCCATCTGATAAAATCGTGCTAATTTTTCTTACCTCGACTCATTTGGGCGTACTTCTTCCTTTGCTCCTGAGCTCCTTTCATGGTGACATCTGGGGAAAGGCACTCCATGGGCAGCAGGGGACAGTCACAACCACCTTTGGACTCAGTCCCTCAAGAAAGCCACAGGCCCACAGAAAGTGGTGACTGCTCTCTTTCAACTCAACTGCTTCCAAAATAAAGTAGGAAATAAACTTCGCCAACCCCTCCTGTAACTTCGTGCTCACTCTGAGCCTGGTGCTGCACATATGTTGGTGCAAAGCAGGCAAGTTCCTCCTTACAGACTGGCAGGAGACACGAATGTTACACCAAAACCGGCAGAGGAAGGTGGCATGCAACTGTCGATTGTGACGAGTACTATGAGAAGGCACTGCTTCTTGAAGAAGCAAAACTGAGAGCACTCATTCAAGCTTGGGGGGTTCAGGGAAGCCTCTCTGATCAAAGGGCACTTTATCCTGCGACCTGAGGGATGGGTAACCATGAGCAGGAAAGAGGGGACAGGTGTGCCTGACCGAGGGAAGAGCATCGAAGGACTTGTGGCGACTCTGAGAAGCTGTACATGGAATGTGGCAGGTGAAGAACAAGTGACATGAAATGAGCTCCAAGACACAGGCACGGATTGAAGTTTTCTCCCAAGATCACTGGGGACCCAGCCACTAATGGAGGCGTTGTTCCTTTCACTGTGTATAGAGAATGGATCCGGGCACGGGCGAAGCAAAAATTCCAGTCAGAAGGCCATTCAACTGTCCAACTAAAAGGTGGCCATGCCTCCGGCCAGACAGTGGCTCAAGAAGGCAAGTGAATGGAGATATGGGACACTGAGATGGGGAGACAGGAGGAGGAGGAGGAGGTTTGAGGGGAAAGACCATGAGTTCTGTTATAGACACCAGATTTGAAATTCCCATGAAACCTTCAAGTGAAGATACCAGGTAGGTTGTTGGATTTATGAGTGGGAAAGAAGTAACATGTTCAGTGAGAAGGAAGAAAGAGGGTAAGAATCAAAATAAAACAGAGCAGTCAGAGAGTTCAACCCCGGAGACAGGAATCAAGAGGAGAGCATCGCTGGCTATGTCGTGTCTGAGATGCCTGAGGACCCCACTTCCAGGCCATGGCTGGCTTTAGCAAGAACAGCTCTAGCACAGTAACAGAGGCAGAAGCTAGCTTAGAGGGGGTTGAACATGACAGGGATGCAGAGGTAGAAACAGTTAAGTGTGGGCTACCCAGTTTACCCTTGAACAAGGAGGAACTTAGGAGCATCGACACACCACTCAGTTGAAAATCTTCATATAAAGTTTGACTCCCCCAAAACTTAACTACCAATAGCCTGCTGTTAACATAAATAGTGATCAACACATATTTTGTACGTTGTATGCATTATATACTCTACTCTTACAACAAAGTTAGAGAATACGTTAAGAACATCGTAAGGAAGAGAAAATACATTTACAGTATTTATTTTTTAAAATCTGCCTATAAAAGGACCTGTAAGTTCAAACCTGTGTTGTTCAAGGGTCATAGGAGTATGGCTCAGCAAAAAACAGAGCAGTGGCTGGGTGAGTAAGGGAAGTTTTGTTTGTTAGCCTTTTGCTTTTCCTCTTCCGTTTTTCAGAATGAGGGAAGGGACTACAGAACTCTATACGGTTACCCCTGAAAATAATCCAACAGAGAGGAGATCCTGAAGAGTCAGAAAAGCTAGGAGACAGCTGAGGAAGAGCCACCCTGAGCTCCTGAGCACTGTCAGGAGGAGAGAGCACACAGGGAGCATCACCCTGGCACTCTACACGGGACTTGGAAAAAAGATTATAATTTTTCCAAATATCCAGGGCCATGAAGATGGGAAGCCTTGAGAATTTAAAATGTTAAAGAATGCCTACTCATGAACATTATATGTTTGGGATACTGAAGTCCTATCAGCCAGCAAAACAATTTTGCTTACTGACTTGCTGACAATACCATTTAAGAACCCTCAAATTCTGAGTGTATTCGACCAATTATTCCTCTTATTCAAAACAACCCAAGGCTTTGTGTTTTATTACTTCTATTTATAGTAATAAAAATTCAACTCACAGATTCAAATAAACATGCAGAATGCAATGAAGTAAAATGAACTAGCTTAAAATGCATTACTAAGTAACCCCTCACAAATGGAATCCCCCAGGCTTTATGTCCATACATATGCTGCTAAGTGCTTAACTCAAAAACACGCACATTCCAGCAGCCGGTCCAAGGACAACAAACTCAATTTATAGGGCCTATAAGCAGAGGCCTGCATCTGCACAGCATGCTATGAGCGGCCAGGGGCTAGCAGGGTCCCCTATGGGGTTTCTGAGAATGGGACTATATTTGATTCTGAATGTTCACCTTTTAAGTCTAAAGTACCACTCATTCACTCATTCAATAGATGTATACTGAACATCTACCAAGTGCCAGCCATGGCTCGGTGCTAAGGAATCTGTGGGAAATAGGAAAATTCTTGCCCACAAGAAGCTTTCACTCAAGGTGAAGAGAGAGAGAGAGAGAGAGAGAGAGGTATTAAGCAGGAGAAGATATTCAATGCTACTCTCATCCCCTCACTGCCACCACCCCAGTCCAAGTCACCATCAAGTCTCACTTAGATTACAACAGCCTCCAAACTGGTCATTAAGCTTCTACTTTGCCTCTCTATGATCTCTTCTCCATGGAGTAGCCAAAAAAAAAACTTTTCAGTTAAGTCAGATCATGTGTAAGTTCTGCTCCATGCCTTCAGATGGCTTTCCAAGTGATGTGGTCCACTTACATTACGAGTGAAATTTAAACTTACATTTACAACTTATGTGGCTGCACTACTCTCTAGCTTCATGCCATGTCACATCCTTTAGGGTAGGTTGCAAAAATGACCACAATATGCTTTCCAGATCTTCCCACCAAGAGGTGGGGCTAATTCTCCTCCCATTGAATCTCATATTAGCCATGGGAATTGCTTTGACCAAAAGAATGTGGCAGAAGTGATTATAAGATTACCTGTTGGTGGATAACAGCCATATAGACCAGAGACAAGCCATCCTGCCTGAGATTCTTAAGACCAAACAGCTTCTTGGCCACGAGAGACACATGAGTGAGCCCAATCAAGACCAACAGAACTGACCAGCTGAGCACAGCCAAATTCCTGACCAAGAGGCTACTGAACTAAATAAACAGTAATTGGTTTAAAACTACTAAGCCTTGAGGTAGTTTGTTATGCAGCAAAAGCTAACTGATACATCTCCCTTTATCCATCTTGTTCCTAACCTCACCACTTCCTTACTGTTACATAAATACAGAAAATACACTTCGCAACCCGGGGCCTTTGCGTTTTCTATTTCCAACATATAAGAGCACTCCTCACCCAGACAGCAACATATATCACTCCTTGAGATCTCTGCTCAACTGTGACCTATCAGTGAGGCCCTCTCTGAACACACTGCATGGAATTACAAACTCACCAGCCCCCTTTACACTCTCTTACCTCCCCCTACTCCCCTTTTCCCTCTGGTAATCCTCATACTATGGTCTATGAGTTTGGGTGTCTTTGTTTTTTGCTTAATCCCTTTACCTTTTTCACAAAGCCGCCAACCCCCCTCCAAAGCTGTTTGTTCTCTGTATATGTGAGTCTGTTTCTATTTTGTTTGTTAGTTTACTTTGTTCTAGACTCCACATATAAGTGAAATCATATAGTATTTATCTTTCTCTGACTCGCTTATTTCACTTAGCACAGTGCTCTCCAGCTCCATCCATGCTGTCCCAAAAGGTAAGATGAATAGATAAGGTCCTTTATAAGACCTTCAAAAAGAGTCAAGGTGCATCAATAAAAAAAAGTATGCCCTGTTCAAACCTGTTTTGAAACTATCTTTCAGAAACAATGTAGGAGATCTGTCTCCCTAATTTGCATATTATGTTTTGAAAAGGTCTTGGTATTTATGGGTTTACAGGTGAAGATCCCAAATTTTCTTGGTTCACAGAGCCCTTAGTGTCACAGTAAATTTTCTCACATCACTCATAGGCCAAAAGAGACAACTTACGCCAAAACCGGTTTGGCTCAGTGGATAGAGCGTCGGCCTGCGGACTGAGGGGTCCCAGGTTCGATTCCGGTCAAGGGCATGTACCTGGGTTGCGGGCACATCCCCAGTGGGAGATGTGCAGGAGGCAGCTGATCGATGTCTCTCTCTCATCGATGTTTCCGGCTCTCTATTTCTCTCCCTTCCTCTCTGTGGAAAATCAATAAAAATATATTTAAAAAAAAAAAAAAGAGACAACTTACAGTTCTGTTAATTAAGTAGTTGAATTCAGACAACTTTATGAGTACTTATATCCTAACAACTTAGCCATTTAAAAAAAACTTTGGGTAAGTGTCATTATTAAATGACCACAATTACTTGTAATGGGACAAGTGGCCCTGTTGGGGACTGCACAGCTTTTCAAATTTTGGACTCAAGTAAGGCACTTCCACGTCCAATCCCTGTTCCACCTTGATTTTCCTGGGGCACTTCATTTTATCAGATAATCACTGAACATCTGGCTTTCACAAAGGAACCTGTGAGAACTAATGTTGAAACCTGAAACCCTGAGCTACCCCGAACTAGCAATTCACCCTCTGCCCTACAGATGGCGCTATATTTTCCTTGAAAATTTACAATATCCAGGGATGCCCCTGGGGAAGTCTTAGAGCATACATTTCTAGGCCAGGAATTTTCATTAGCTTATTTCTCAGATACAACAATCCACTTAGGGACAAGTTTTATAATTAACAACAGCAGATGAAAACCCACATTTCCAATAATTTCTCAATCATTTCTAAGTTTTTGGTTGACTTTATGGCAGATCTGATATTTGTCAGGTTTATTCCCCTTCTAGAACAGTGGTTCTCAACCTGTGGGTTGCGACCCCTTTGGGAGTTGAACGACCCTTTCACAGGGGTCACCTAAGACCATCGGAAAACACATATATAATTATATATTGTTTTTGTGATTAATCACTATGCTTTAATTATGTTCAATTTGTAACAATGAAATTGGGGGTCACCATAACATGAGGAACTGTATTAAAGGGTTGTGGCATTAGGAAGGTTGAGAACCACTGCCCTAGAAGCATGGCTGCACTAGTATAGAAAACCAGAGGCCTGGTGTATGGATTCGCGCACCAATGGGGTCCCTCAGCCTGGCCTGCAATCCGGGACCCCTCAGAAGATGTCGGACTGCTGGTTTCAGACTGATCCCCACAGGCCAGGCTGAGGGACACCACCAGTGCACAAATTTGTGCACCGGGCCTCTCGTATGCATATAAGATCTTTGGTTAATCTCTTCCCGCCCTCCCCCTTCCCCACTTCTCTCTGAGATTCATCAGTCTGTTCCATGTTTCCATGCCTGTGCATTGAGCGTCTGCCCCCTGGTTGTCATTGCGCATCATAGCTACTGGTTGAATGGTCGGACGGTCACCTAGGATTTTATATATATAGATGCTGGGTCTGCCATGTTCATATCATTTGATTATGTTTGCATTACTATAATTGCCTCTATCTGAGGTTTCTTTGCATGAATATTTTTCAGCCTCTTGTCAATTATGTGATGGTAAAGCGGAGTTTAAACCTAGTATTGTAGGCTGTACGCTCAACTCCATGGCCTGATAACTGTGATATATCACATTGAGGTGACATGCAACAAGAGTAAGGGTGGCAGGGCCAACTGCTCATTGACTGGAACATGGCCGAGAACACACTCATGACCATCTGACTTTTAAACTGAGCACCGAGCACAAAAGCCAACCTGGATATTAAACACAGGTAAAGCTTCCATTGTGTGGATTGAACTGGGGTGGCACATGGTTCAGGTTCCATAAATCCTGGTATCATCATTGTCCTAGAGCCTCAGTTCTGTGAAGAGTCCCCCAAGTAATCCCCCACCATGTGGCTTTTAAAGCATGGAATAACTTCCCAGCAATGCTTGCACTGCCATGAAGAATCCAGTCCCAACCTTGGCATCCAGGGATGGATTCGGAGGTTGTAAACATAGCCAAGCCCTCCATAGATACCTCAGCTGATGAATCCTGACTGCCCTGTCCTTAAGCTTCTTCATGACAGTATCAAAGGGACCCATGTCAGGAAACCCAGAATATGGGGCAATATTACAACAGTTGCTCTATAAATGGGGAAAAAGCTACACAAATAAGTCAGGAGAAGTTTAATACAAATCACTTTCACAATTAGTTGATAAACACCAGGTAACCCACACTTGTATTTTTCTCTATAATGAGACACAGCAAAGATGTCTTGGCCCTGAAATCTGTATATACTAAGTTAATGTGATGAGAATTTCCTCAGTCTGACTTGCGGACATAAATTATTGCTTGCAAATCCTTAGATAGCAATCAGAATAAGTGTTCAATGTAAAGGATTCAGATAAATCCCTTAACTGTAATAGTTGTTAGAGCTTCTTAAGTAATATCATTCCAGCAGTTATTAAGCATTGCACCTGGTGCAGTCATGGAGAAATAGTTAATTAAGGAATAAAGGATTCATCATTGTAATGTAAACGTTGGATAAGTTGAGGTGGTGGGTGGAAGGGGCCCACAGGGTTCACTTGACACCTAAAGAAAGGAAAATGAAGAACTAAGATAAACCAGGGCTGGGAGGATAGATGAAAACAATGAAGGGGAGTAAAAGATACAAACTTCCAGTTGTAAAATATGTAGATCACAAGAATATAATGTACAGCACTGGGAAAATCGCCAATAATGTTGTAATAACTTCGTATGGTGACAGATGGATACTAGATATATTGTGTGATCATATAGTAAGGTATAATAAATGTCAAATCACTATGTTGTACACCTGAAACTAAGATAACATCGTATGTCAACTATACTGGAAAATAAATTTTAAAAAATAAAAAGAATTAAGATAAATAATTTTCTTTTTTGCACAGTGCTCACCATTTCCATAAAGTCAGATAGCAAGAATGTATCATGTAAATGCTGCTAATTAAAAATGAAATCATTTACAAGAAAATATTGGCAGACTACTTTTTAACGCATGAATTATTTTGCACTTTACTTCAAATTATAATACTTTGCAGAGGGAATAAAACTGAAGTTCTTAATTACAAAGTCCCTATTTGACATTGTTATTGTTACAATAGCTACTTTTTAATGACCTGTATAGACATTTTACAAATAAGAACTAAGTGCTTGTAAGAATATTAAAAAATAGCATTCTACAGTGGCCTTATGTTTCCTAAGGCAAGAAAAGCTAACTTATATATTCTTCCTCTGAACCTCTGTCTCTGGTCTTAAATATTTGGTTTCAAGTATTTCAAAATATCTCATATAATGGGACATGTAGAGTTATGATTCTAATTGCAGAGTTAAGATTCTAGTAAGTACTGACATGAAATCAATTTACCAGTTTAACTGTTCACCATAGTATAATTCATTCTTCTAAACTTAAGATATGGCATCTTCACAAGTCCTGCTTTGCCAAGCATCTACTTTTAATAGGCATGAACATTTTATAAAGAGTCAGAATAATAACTTGACCAAAGCATTAAAAGTTGAAGGAATGTTTTTTTGAAGGGCTGTAAATCTTTAGTAACAACATAAATCTATCTACTTACATAATCTCAACTCAGTCAACAAAAAATAAAAAGCATCTCCCATGGTTCTTATAAATAATGAATGGCCAGGATAATTAAAGTCTCAGATAATTCAATAATAAGATAAAGTCGCATATCTAGAGTATCTGGTTAAACATTCAAGTTTCACCAGGTCTGATGGAAATTCATAAGACAACGGGAAATTAATGGGTATGTACAAACATGGGGGACGAGTTTTCAATTCACATGTGTTAAGGAATCCAGCTCATTCTAAGTCATGTTCATTGATGGCATTCAGGCTCAGAACAGAGACTATTTATACGCTTCAAACACCCTGCCTTTCTTTGCATTTAGGTTGGAGCGATGTGACCAAATGACCAATAGGATGTGAGTGATCAGATGTCAGCCACACCAGCCCAGGCCATAAGGCACTTTTATGTGATCCTATCTCCCACTCTGGTACCTGAAGACCCTGAGTTACAGATGGTCTATCTCCCATGAAGGAAGACACTTGATCCATACTGAACCACAACATGCGTTAGCTGGGTTAAAACACTGAGACTTTGGGGTTTGCCCCCAGAGCACAGCCTCCTAATACAAGGTATGCCTGGGCAGTCTGGTGAAGTGCCTGGGTCAATACAGCACAAGTTTATTTACAGGATTAGCCAACCCTCTGGACAAGGACTCAAGTGCCACAGTTATAATGGGTCATTATTCCACAGAGAAGAGGAACTGTCCTGAGGGTGGGAAGGCACTGGCTTTGCAGATTTCTACACTGACGCAGCTCCTAGGACCCATGTTAGTGTGGCATGAGGGAGGGCAAAGGGAGTGACAGGCTGGGTGCCAAATACTCTTCATTTGATCCTCCAAATCTCATTTCTGTTTTTCTTGTCCCGTTCTTTACAAAATAGTTGCATTAGCTCCCTTGCCCTCTGGCTTCTGATTGGATGAGGGCAATGGGAGGGGCCTGCAGAGAGTCAGAGGGAGAGAGGGAGGGAAGTGAAGTGGGGGCATCTGCTCTCTGTGCTCCCTCCCTTCCTGACCATGAACTTGGCAGTGGCTATATTCTTCTACACCCGAGTGTATCTCCTTTTCCACTTTACAGCTCTGAAATGACAATGTTTGATGTCACCACCTATGCAACCCTAAACTGGAGTGGTCTGGGAAGACCATCTTTCTTAGAGAAGGTGATGTGGAAAACTGTCCCCTAACTAAAGAAACAAGTAATCTCCTTGGGATGAATTTTAAGAGTTTAAATCATATACCAAAGTGTGTATGTGAAAACAACACTTCAAATACATATTTCAAAGTCCATAAGAAAACTGATCGGATATTTTAAAAATGTGAGCAAGCTTGGTCATCTGTTCATACAAGTAATTCATAAAACATTGATTCCTGATGAATATTTAAACCTTACTCACTTGCTCTGCCCTTTTGTGCCCAGTTCTTTCCATTTTCAAAATTGTCACTTGTTTTGTACATAAGATCTCCCTTTTCAGTGTTTATATTTTGACACAAAGAAGTACCATTAACCCTTGACTGGCAAGGATTGATTAGAAAATGAGTTTACTGCCCAATGTCCCTGATTCTAACACCATCATTCAACCCTTTATGGGGCAACCAGAACTTACAAACTGTTCACCACAGTCCATGCAATAGGCAGGTAACTAACATGCAGTGCTACTTTGCTGCTTGAACACACAACACTTTTTCATTTCTGAAGAGTCAGATGTCTTACAAATGTAACAGTAAACATCCAACCATCCAAAGACATTTATAAATTATCTGAAGTTGTGGAATAGCTGGGAATGTTTTATATCACCTTTGCACTATTGTCAGGATTTCTTTGGTTACACTTTCTGGACATTGCTCAGAAAGCTTTTTCTAGGAATTTGTCCATTTCCTCCAGGTTGTCTAGTTTGTTGGAGTAGAGCTGTCCAAAGTATTTTTTAACA
>NW_006294876.1:2177498-2196006 GCF_000327345.1 Myotis davidii | reverse complement strand
GGTGTGGTGGCTCTTCTGGCTGGTGGGGGGAGGTTTCACGTACAGCTGCTGTTCCTCAGCAGAGGGTGTGGTGCTCAGGAGGCTGCTGTTGCTTGGATCTGCTGCGTTGATTTAAAGGCACAAAATACAACACAACAAGGCACCACGTACCAGGCACTTTCCAGGGGAGTTCTGCTCTTCCCGGCTGCAAACCATCTCACCAGCTGAGCCCTTTCGCCAACTCGGGGTGGGTGCTATTAGTTTCAGCTGCTCACTCCATTTGCTCCGGGACACGACCTGGGACGCGTCTGCCTATATCGCCGCCATCTTCTCTCCCCAGAAAGCTTTTTCTAGCCTATAGTTTGCAAAGTCATAGTACACAATGGGGAAAGAAATTCCTTATTTTTTAAGTTAAGTGCTTTATAATGAAGTAGCTATGCCAAAGTTGATTTTACTTAATATAAAGATGTCTAAGTAAAGATATTTAAAATATGTTAGAGTTATTTTATAGTCCCATTATGCTTTAAGTAAGTAAATTATTTTTTTCAAACAACCTGCTGGCTCAGCAATACTTAGTTTCTACAACTGTGTTTCACCAATTCCAAAAAAGACTATAAAAGTTAACTGGAGAAATGAGAAAATTATTCTAGCAGCCTTCTCAAGTTTGTTTCCAGGAGTTTCTATAGAGAAACAGTTGGCATTCATTTCAATCAGTTACATGAGTCTTTTGTTTGAAGTCATTTCATGTCACCTTCCCAACTTACTTTACACAGAACTGGGGATACATTGTTACCAGGGTGAGCAAAGCCTACCGGTGAGATGAGGACCAAAAGAAAAATAAATCAAAATGAAAAAAAAAAAAAGAGTATAGAGTCAAATGTCTGCTATAAAATACAAATGGATAAAATTTCTGTCTTCTCATTTTTGGATTTCAATATATATTTCCTAGGAAATTAATAGAGACAAAATATTTCACTAGTTACAGAAAAAAATGAGAGCTAATTGGTGCCCTAAGATTTTGTCTAACTGTATTATGTAAATACAGGTAAAATAGTATTTGAATAAATTCAATAATCACATCCATATTCTATTTTAGAAATTTGGTCCACTGCTCAGCTAAAAATCCATATTAAGGAAGTCAGGAATGCTTAAGATATACTTCTAACCCACATTGTAATTATTGGGAAATAAAACAGCCATCATCACAACAAATCAAGCTAGTGTCATGGTCAGAGATGGAACCATAGCTGACAGTGCATCTCCAGATATGTTTATATTGCAGGCACATTGTACGTTCTCAATGAATTCACTTTCTAAATCCTTTCCTATTTGCCACAATCCATTTTAATCCGTACGCCTGAAGGCTCATGTTAATTTACCAGGCAAATATGATCTAATGGGTCCCTCATTTTAAATAGATAAAACAATTTTGAATATTTACACAGGCTTTTAAATATACATGTTAAAGCCAGCAGTACCTTGACTATTCCACTTAACAGAGGATAGCCTGAAGAAGTAGGTAGAAGGAAGGAGTAAATTAACATGAATCCAAGGGAACATTAAGGCAAGTGATACAAAGTTGAAAGTCATTCGTTTTAAAAAGCTCAGAAGTCTAATCTTAATGCCAATAACTCCTGATTAATTTGTCAGGAAGAAAGCAAACAATCATCCTAAAAGAAACAGTACAAAGTAATGTAGCTGGTTCAGTAGGCAGTAATGTAATCTCATTAGAATCACCTTCTAAGAAGAAATGGAAGAAGAAAATAGTAAATTTCAGTTTGTTATTTATTATTTCCAATTTTGAAATATAATGAACATACACATGTGTAGTTATTTTAGCACAAGGGTGGAAAAAATGGACCCTGGTAGTAGAAAGGGAAGAAAAAATATAATTTAAAACAAAATGTAGCCCAGCTGACATTGCTCAGTGGTTGAGGGTCAACCTATGATCCAGGAGTTCAGGGTTCAATTCAAGGTCAGGGCTCAACTCCCCAGTCAGGGCACATGCCCGGGTTGTGGGTTTGATCCCCAGTAGGAGGCGTGCAGGAGACAGCCAATCAATGATTCTCTCTCACCATTGATGTTTCTATCTCTCCCTCTCCTTTCCTCTCTGAAATCAATAAAAAAAAATATCTTTTTAAATAAAACAAAATGTCAGCAAAGCAATATGAAGAACTGGGGTAAAATAGAGACTAAAAAGGCAGCAGATTGAGGGGCTCTGGGTATGAATCCTTTCTTTCAACAACCCAATCTGGAATCGTGAATGAGTCAGTCTAGCCTTTCTGGGGTTCAGTTCTCTGAACCCCAGAAATCCACATGGAATATTCCGGTCGAACTACATGATCCCTCAGATCCTTTCCAGCTTAAATATTCTGGGAACATTGCCATTTCACAAAGGGCAGCTCAAGAAGTGAGATGAATTTACTTTCTGCTTAGGAATTGGAATGCATGCCCTGTTTTCCCCCTAAATACCTATTCAGTTCTAACTTATGCCAACCTGATCTGATTCTGTGACTTGCTTTTGCCAATAGAAATGTTATAAATTGCTGTGTATCAATTCCAACCCTTTCTTGGAACCCCGCCATTTGAATAAGCCAAAAGCCAAGCTAGCCTGGAGAAGGAAGGAGTGCCCAGTTGTCCTAGTCCGGGCCAGAGTGCAGCCAGCCTGCCAATGCCCAAAATGTGAGAGATCTCGGTAAGATCTAGAGAAGCATTTCTCTACCCTATAGCTAAACACAGAGGCATTAGAGAATCCAGCCAAGACCAGAAGACCACATAGACTACCCAAAGATTAACAAATAATAACAAAGGATTATTGTTGCAAGCCACTGAGTTTGAGGGTTTTGTTACACAGCACTAGCTAACTAATTTACTTAAATAGGAACAGAAAATTATAACATGTGTAGATACACACACACATATTTGCAAAAGTATGAAAAATGTTAAAATATTTAAAATACCCTTAAAGGAAATAAGTAAAATGCGAGTACTCCAAAAGCCAATTGAGAAAAAAAAAATCTCTTTAGACAATTCACAGAAAAATGTAAATGGCTAGTAAACATCACAATCTACTCAACTCTGTTGATAAAATAAACAGCAAACTTTAATAAATGCTGAGGTTGGCATGAGAAGGCGACCATCCAACACGCTCCTGGTGAGAGTGTGAAGTTGCACAGCCATTCTCATAACCTACCTCATATTGTATCTTGAGTATGAAAAAATGCTCAGACTTATGTTTTATACAAGTATTTCATAATAAAATACTTTAAAAAACAAATAAAAAAGACAGCATCAAAAAATGTTCATTCTCTTTCATCTATTAACTCTACATAGTTATAAATATGAACAAAATTTGATGTCACAAGAATTTCAAAAATTAGGAATATATATTTTGGTATAGGCTTTAATTAAAAATTACGTAACCATTACAAAAACCATATGTAATGAATATTTACAAAAATGATATAAGGACACTACAAAAAGATAAACTTGGTTCTAAATTTTAGGTACATTAACCATGACATACAATTTAACAAAATTGTATGTGTGTGTTTATTTAAGATTAGAAGGAAACACAAAATCATGCTAAGTAATATCTATATTATACAAACATCTCTTGCATACACACACACACACACACACACATACACACACAGCTTTTAAATCCCCTACACTAAGCATACATTAATTTTATAACTACAACCAATAAATTTGCTTTTTTTAACTATTCAGTATAGCTTTGGGAGAATTTAGTGATCATTTCCTGGCTCAGTACATTTTATAATCTTTTCATCAGTGACTACACATCGACACAATATATAAACTTAATAGCTCTGGGTCTTTAAGCAAACCAGGAGACTTCATGAATCTGCAATGATATTGTTAAAGGCTGGGGTGATCAGAAATAAACAGGATGATATTTAAAAGGGACCCCTGCGGGGTCATTTACTGAGGATAAGCTAATTACACAGTGCACTGTAGAGAACAGTGTAATGTAGAGAACAAGGGCAGGTGTGTCTGAAATAGATCTAGGAGGTAGTGGACCAGAAATTGAACATGAATTAGAAAGCTGTGTAGAAAATCAAGTTCATTATTGAAACCTAAATTGACAAAACATGAGAATGATTCCTCCCCACCCTACTGGCCATGTGTAGTGTTTTATGAGTATCATCTATAGTGTTTGGATCCACAATTTAAGAATAGGGGTTCAAAGGAAAACATTATAAAGAATAGTATCTCTTTAGAAATGAGATCATGTAGCCAAAAGAGAAAACACTGTTGAAAAGATTTAAATCTCAGAATAAATGAAAAGTAATTATTACATAGCTGGCAATGGCCAGGTGGTCACCATGTCTACTAAAAAAAAAAATGCCCCCCCCAAAATATGACTGAATTCTTTCTAGGAAACCAGCATAACACCCACACCAACATGTGGCAAGGACAGCACACCCACACACAAAGAAACGGCAGACAAATTCCACTTTTTTTCTTAATTCAGAAATTTCAAGTAAGTATGTGCAAGCCAAAGTCTGCAACTCTAATGGGCCTCATAACAGGTGTGCAAGGACAGTTCAAGTTAGAATATGAGTCACTATAATTCTTCATATTATACTGAATAAAAGGGAGAGATCTTACATTCGCCATTAACGCTGAGGAGGAATTAAACAAAATTTAGTAAAATTTATCCATTTTTAATTTTTAAAACTCTTAATGGAAAAAAATGTGGAAACATCACTAATAGAATAAAAATGCCTGATCTTTATATAGTGCTAATGATGCAACTGGTGCTGTGCGAAGGGGAAGTATACCTATTCAAAATTGTTCTTTTCCTTTTCTCTTTTCCTAAAGTAATGGGGAAGCAGGGCAATGACAGCAGGGTGAGGGGATGAGGGAAATGGGAAGGGGGGCGTGCGCAGAGTCAAGGCTGCAGGACTCTTGTTTATTCTGAAAGTTGGAGGAATCACCTAGTTGCCAAACCAACAGAAGAACCACCATCTAAAATCTCCCTCCCAGAGTTCTTTCAACCCTCTGGACAGGACGCCTTGACTGAGTATGAAGCACTTTGCTCTACCTACTAGCTGGTGTACAGCATGTCCGCTGCAGACACATTCTTCTGGTGTGCACATAGTCACTGAGCGCCTAGCGGGTGCCAGACACTGTCCTGGGTGTTATAGGTATACCAGCAGGGCTAAGCCTTCCTCATCTAGTTCACTTTCTGGTCCTAAATCTAAAAGCAGGAATAATTTAGCAGCGTGAGTCCTTTTTATTGGTGGTAAACACTCCCCAAATCTCAGGCACTGAGTAAAATAAAAACAAAAATGTGGTCCTCTCCTGAGGCTCCCACAGCATCCACAAGGACATGAAGACCATCTGGACACTGGTGATCTATAAACACCTGTCATTTGCTAGGGGCAAAACAAGAGCAGGAAGACCCTGGAAAGTCTTCAAACAAAGATGTGAGAGAAACACATTCACTGGCAGCTAAGGATCCTGGGACACCATTCCGTGCACAGCACATTCACTTTAATATTTTGAAGAAAACTGACATTTTTTTAAAGCCAACAAAATCTATTTTCCATTCTCTTTCAAAATGTGAATTGAAACTCAAGAGCCCAGAAACATGAGAACGATATATTCTGACCTTGTGCAGAAAGGGCGGCTCTGCCTCCCACACATCTACACTGCACAAAGTACCTTCCATGCTCCAGGGGCGCCAAGTTCATTACCGCCCGGCACAAAGAGCCCGCAGGCCTTCAGCAATTAGGATGGTGCTTGATTTTCAGAGGACTTCTTTGCCCTGTTTCTGGCAAACTTCTTTAACACAAATATTTTAAAAGGCAAAACAGAGCCCCCCTATGATTTCCACATGACTCACTGCCAAAAATTGAGAAGGCGGCCTTGTGATCATTTCTAAAAGGAAAAACAGCAGATTCTATCTTCATCAAAGCCAAAATGACTAAAAGCCTCACTGGAGGAGCTGGTGTAGCAGATTCTAAAACTAAAAATAGTTAACAAGTAGTTAAAATGGGGGTAAAATATTAAATCATACTCTACAAAGGCAAGCCATTTCTAAGAAGAGATCTTTAAGAGGCAAAAGTGTCCAAGAACTTACAGTCCTAACATGGTTTTCTGAGCAACCTGGTACCTATGTCATCGTCTCCTCCACCCAAGCCCACTTTCCTTGTTAAAATAACATTACAAGTAATTCCATTCCAGGACCATTGAGACAGATGTCAAAATCCCTCTTCTGAGCCCGACAGAGTCTTAATCCAAGTAAATGGCTCTTAAGCAACTGGACAAGAAAGTCTAGCCGAGAGGACTATAAGGCAGCACAACCTGTCTACAGTCCTGGTTGCCAGCATTTCAATGGAGCACCGTCTGTGTGCAATCCAGTGACCCAGGGCAAGTCACCGTGACACCTTCCATTGGCCTCCTCTCCTCTGTTAGCTCCACTCAAGGGAAAAGCCCTCATTACACTTTGTGCATTTGACCTTGTAAGTATAAAAGCAAACTATATCAGATGTTAAGAGGGGCAAAACACTCTGTGTCCATATCTCCTCCCTTCTCCTCTCTCTGTTCCTTAGTTTCTTTTTTTTTTAAAATAGATTTTATTGGTTTTTTACAGAGAGGAAGGGAGAGGGATAGAGAGCTAGAAACATTGATGAGAGAAACATCAGCTGTCTCCTACCTACTCCCTACTGGGTATGTGCCGCAACCAAGGTACCCTTGACCGGAATCAAACCCGGGACCCTTGAGTCCACAGGCCGACGCTCTATCCACTGAGCCAAACTGGCTAGGGCTGTTCCTTAGTTTCTTTACTTGTCCTTGGCTCTTCCTTCTATCGGATACTGTCTAACTGATCACTTTGTTCCGTCTCTAGTCCTGACACTTAACACATTGCGGACGGAACTCGAGAATTCTCATGTTTTCTGTTCTAAGGCTTATGGCCAATCATACTTTAAAAAGATATTACCTTGTAAGAACATGTAATAAATAACTCCAAAATGCAATGGGTATTTAATTTTAAGGCGTGCCTTTAACATTTATGTAAAACGTTTTTTGTACTCGGTCAATAGAAATTTATCTGGCCACTGGGTAAAGACAGAAATAAAACTACTGGTCCGCAGTAAGATAGCGTAAGGAGGTGGAGGGGAAGAGAGCACCGTGAATATGGTGGAGCCAAAGAGATAAACTGGGGTGGTAGAGGACAGCTGGTGGGGGGACTTATCTGCTCCTGTTCCCCAGACATCCCCTCTCCCTTTAACACTCTATGTCCGGTCCCCTGGGCCAAGGCAGTCTGGCTGCCCTGGTCCACCCCGGCTGGCCTGTTCCTCCTCCTGTCTCCCATCATGCCAGTGAAGGTGGATATTCTATCCCTCCAGAATGAACCAGCCTCACCCGACGTCTTTAAAGTTCCGGTGATCTCTCAAGCAGTTAATTTATACACTGTCCAACAGGACAGTGTCCTTGAAAGAGAACTGTTCTAAGCAAGAGCAAGCCCAAGGGACACGGGCATTTTTTCCTCAACTCTAATTCAGTCTTTTTGCTAAGCCAGAGAGACCAGTTGCAAAACAGAACAAGACCAGTTGCAAAGAGGGGGAGGCAGGTATCTGAGAGAATTTTGTCTATGTCTAGGGCAGCAATTTTCAACCTTTTTCATCTCGTGGCACACATAAACTACTAAAATTCTGTGGTACACCAAAAAAAAAAAATGGTTTTTGCTGATCTGACAAAAAATAGGTATAATTTTGATTCATTCACACTAGACAGCTATTGTTGTGTTGGCTGTTATCATTTTTATTTGACAGTCTAAGGGAAGAGAGGTCAGTGCCCCTGACTAAATAGTCAGATATCACATGTCTTAAAATATTTTAATTAAGTTTATTGGGGTGACATTGGTTAATATGATCATACAGGTTTCAGGTGTGGATTTCTATTTACAAGATCTGTATATTGCGCTGTGTGCTTGCCACCCAAAGTCAAATCTTTTGGTCACCATATATTAAACCCTTACTACCCACAATCCCCTACCCTCTGGCAACCACCACACTTTTGTTTGTGTCCAAAAGTTTCAGTTGTATATCCCACATATGAGTGAAATTATATGGTTCTTAGCTTTTACTGACTGATATATTTCACTCTTGTGGCATCAGTTGAAAATCACTGGTCTAGGGGAATATGGGCGTGAAGGGGAATATACCTTCAGGCCTGAGTTTGGGTGAGTTCCCCCAAAAAGAAACCTAGTTTAGACATACAGGTAACAAAATCTCTTCAACATGCCCTGGCCGGTTTGGCTAGGTGGATAGAGCGTCGGCCTGCAGACTGAAGGGTCCCACATTCGATTCTGGTCAAGGGCATGTACCTTGGTTACGGGCACATCCCCAGTGGGGGGTGTGCAGGAGGCGGCTGATCGATGTTTCTCACTCATCGATGTTTCTAACTCTCTATTTCTCTCCCTTCCACTCTGTAAAAAAATTAATAAAATATATGTTTAAAAAAAATCTCTTCAACATACTGGCAGGACCGCAGAAGGAGTTTGATTTAAATGGATTGCAGTGGGTTTGGGTGTAAAGCTGCAGCCTGGAGACCCACGTGCAGGACTCCCTCTGGTCCACGGTCCCTAGCCATGAAGGCTGCTCACTCCATGTTAACAGAAACCAACTGACTTGAGTCAAAACAAACAGAAATGCCTGGTTCTTTATTTCAGAACAAGCGATCCAAAATAGTTTGCCTCAATCTCAATGAACCCATCTGTAAAATGGACTAAAGATAAAATTAACACCAAAGATTTTTCTTAAGGGATTTTGGCGCTAATGCATGTGAAAGCACTTTATAACATGGAAAAACAAGGAAACAGTAATTATTATGAGAAAATCAGAATGAACACTGTAAAATGAGTTTAATAAATTAAATTGAGGATATGTTCTTAAGTACTCTCTAAGTATTCATTAAGATAACTAACTGCCCTTTAAAATGGGGTTTATCAAATTGCTCTGTGATGCCCAGAACCCACTCTTCCCAGTGTGTTATTCATCTTGATGTATAATAATCAGCAGGTCCTCACTGCCCTCTCCATAACAGAACAGCTTCTAACTGCATCACCCTACACACTCTTATTCTCTCTTTCCTCCATTCTCTACCACTAACTATTAAATATGTGCTCACTGACCTTCTCATCCTCTTTATCCCATATCCTACCTCTTGTCTTTCCATCAGCCAGTTTGATTGATTTGGGGGTTTTTACTTTTAGCTAAAGTGTGGGGTCTGATTCTTAATCAAAGCAACACATTGGAATCCATTTACTGAGCACACAGACGGATGCTCAAATATGAGTCTCATGGCTCCACCTGCAATGAAATTATATTTTAATTTGAAAACAAAGTGAGGAATTCATGGTGCCAAAATAAGTATAATACGTAGCACTGCCAAACACTGTGATTAAAAATAATTTTCAGTTCATTACCTGAATTTTTAGGCTATGAAGCAAACATTTAAATTAAATGGAAACATGAGAATTGATGACTAAATCTTTCAACCTCAATCTTGATTTTAATGTCACCTGCCCACCACATTAAAAAAGCAAAATTAAGAGTGACAGCTGATATACGTGAGAAAGTAAAAAAAAAAAGACATAGTTCATGGAGCTGGTAGCACAAACAGAATATTCCCAGTAGAGACAGAATAAGGATTAGAATTGGGATTCACTTAGACATTGAAGGTTAATAGACAGGAGCTAAATATATTCATTTAATAAAGTCAAAGATCTTCCACCTTTGGGATTGCACTTACTGACTTGTTTTCAAAGACTAGATTATGGGGGAAGGCAGGGGGAGGGAGTAACCTTACAGTGGAGAAACCTGACAAACACTACCTCTCCTGTAACCGCAAACCCGGTGATTGAGGTCAACATCAACAGTGGTAAGTCATGTTGATAGCATGTACCCTTAATACGATGTGATGAGAATGGCACTTCATCGCTATAGGTCTTCCTCCCAAAAAAACATTCCAGTCTATCTCAGAGAAAAACATCAGCAAACCCAAATTGAGGAACATCCTAAAAGACCAACACTCCTCAAATCTGGAAACTGTCACAGCTAAGAGGAGCCTAAGGAGGCACAACTAAATGTAATACGGTATCCTGGAGAGAATCCTCAAACAGCAAAAGGCTATTAGTGGGAAATTAGTAAAAGTTTAGTAAAGTGCAAAGCTTAATCAATCATAATGTGTCAATATCTCTTTCTCCATTGTGACAAGAGCACCATAGTAATGATACTGGGTGTAAGGTACAAAAACTCTCCGTACTATCTTTGCAATTCTCCTGTAAACGTAAAACTATTCCAAAATAATAAGTTTATCAAAATGTCAAAGATCACTAGCTGCAAAAACTAAACAAATAGATGACTTTTATTTTCAGGCTAGAATAAATAAGAGGCAGTTATATTTTGTTGTTGTTTCTTCTGTACTTTCAAATTCCAGATCCCACATCTCTTTCATTTTTTTTCTTGTCTTCCTTTGCGCCCTGGTGCTAGCTGTTTGTCACCAGACTTCTAAGGGCAGGCCTCCATTCCTAGACAGCTCCCCCTCACCCGACCTTAAACTCCCTTTCCTGACCCCGACCATGATCTCTTTCCACTGTTATCTAGAAGAAAATGATTCTTCATTGATGTCAATGTTATCAACAGCTCTGAAATAAGCTACAGGCCCCCTGGAGTAATGTTTAAAGGAAAATAAGTAAATTTCATTGGAAAGGCCTACAAATTTGGGGGCAACATGAGCTTTTCTGGACTTTTCCATCATGCCAAGGCAATAGGAAAGGGCCTATTCTTCACTGAGACACCTGGACAGAATTTGTAAAATCTCAGTGTCCTTCCCAGACTTTAAATAAAATGAACACCTAAAATGCTTTTGTTTTGTAGTTATCTACTGAAGTCCAGAGGAAAGTTTTTGCTATGGAATGAATTGCATCCCCTACAAAATCCATATGTTCAAGCCCTTATCCCAAATGTCACTGTATCTGGGAATACAATCTGTAGAAGTTAATTAATGTTAATGAGGCCATAAAGGGGGAGCTAATCTGATGATCTGATAAGAAGAGAGTACTTGATGTGAGGGCACAGAAAGAAGGCAGCACTACAAGCCAGGAAGAGAGCCACACCAAGAATCGATCCGTTAGCACCTTGATCTTGCACTTCCCAGACTCCAGAACTCTGAGAAATAAATTTTTGTTGCTTAAACAACCCAGTCTGTGTTATTTTATTATAGCAGCCAATGCTGACTAATACAATTCTTTGTGAAAGAAAAAGTGATTTTAGAATACAAGACCAAACAAAGTTACTCTCCATAAAATGATTCATGTGATGAAAGACCAGTTTGCTGATACTGGTAGAAGTGTAATTTGTCCCAGATAAGAAAAAGCTAAAGGAGTTCATCACCATCAAACCAGTAATATAAAAAGTTAAAAGGATTTCTTTAAGAAAAAAGAAAAAAAGAACAAAAATGTTAATAATAAAATGGCAATAACTGCATATCTATCAATAATTACTTTAAATACAACTGGATTAAATTATCTAATCAAAAGACATAGGGTGGCTGAATGGATTTAAAAAAAAGACCCATGCATATACTGCCTACAAGAGACCTATTTCAGATTGAAAGTCACACAGAGATTGAAAGTAAAGCAATGAAAAACAGTATTCCATGCAAATGAAAAAAGAAAAGCTTGCATAGCAATACTTACATCAGACATAATAGACTTTATTTGTGTGTGTGTGTGTGTTTTGAAGTGTTTGGATTTATTTACATTTTATTTTTTTATTTTGTTTTATTGCTTAAAGTATTACAAAGAGTAGTACATATGTCTCCTTTTTTCCCCCCTTGACCTTCTCCCGGCATCCCCTACCTCTAAGTGTCTTGTGTCCATTCACACATAATAGACTTTAAAACAAAGGCTATTACAAGAGACAAGAAGGACCCCCACACACACACACACCCCACCAGTTCCAATTCTGAAGAAACTCAAAACACTAATTCAAAAAGATATTTGTAGCCCTATGTTAAGTGCAGCATTATTTACAATAGCCAAGATATGGAAGCAACCTAAGTGTCCATTGATAGACAAATAGCTATGGTACAGATATACAACTAGTGTCCTGGTGCATGAAATTCGTGCACATTAAAAGGGAATTAATTAGAGGAAATATTTTAATATTGCTCTTTGCCCTTTCACTATAATAGAAGTGTCAGAGATGAAAGAAAATTAGTAAAATGTATATGAAAATCTCCCTCCTGTTAGTCTGAGGTCCCCGTCAAGCCTCACCAGGCGGGGGCGCAGCCTGAGGTCCCCCGGCCCGGCACTGGGCCGTGGGGTGCAACCTGGGGTCCCCTCTTAAGCCCCGCGGGGTCGTTGAAAATCTCCCTCCTGTCAGAGTCTGGGGCCTTCTGCAGGACCCAGAGTCAAGTCCCCACCCACCACCCGCACGTGCTTCAAAAATACATAAGACTCAGATCTGGCCGGCCCCACCCCATTGGGTGAGACCCAGACTCGGCCGGCCCCACCCTCGTCAAGCCCCTCCAGGCAGGGGGCGCAATCTGAGGTCCCCGTCAAGCCTCACCAGGCGGGGGGCGGGCCTGAGGTCCCCCGGCCCGGCACTGGGCCGGGGGGTGGGGTGTGGACTGAGGTCCCTCACCGTGACCAGGCGCCATGCAGCCTCAGTTCCCTGCTGTTTGGTCGTGATGTTACTGCATCCTGGCTAATTTGCATATTCCTCTAATATATAGATAAATGGGCTATTATTCAGCCATAAAAATTTTTTAAATGCTACTATTTGCAACAATATAGATAGACCTAGAGGGCATTATGCTAAATGAAATAAGTCAGAGAAAGACAAATACCATGTGATTTCACTGATATATGGAACCTAAAAAATGAAACACCAAAACAGAAAAAAGAAATATATTTTGGAAAATATATAAACCATGTTCTTTTGTCTCATTCAAGTGCATGCTTTTATCCAATCAACTGCATAAAGGTGTTTTTCTTCCTAGTGAATGTCACTGGTGCTACTCTTCATAGAATCCGCTATCTCCATATTTCAATATCCACGCAATACATGACCCACAGATGGGTGCCCTAACAGTAAAATTTCCTTTCATTTCTAGATAGTTTTGTTCATATTTGCCCAAGGGAAATAATTAGATAAACTTTTACCTTTTTTTTTTTTTGCACTGGATCTTTAAGAGGGTTTTCTGTGGAAGCATTTCAAATTCAATAATACCCCCTCCCCAAACTTCATAGATGGGATGTATCCTGCAGTTGCATTCAGTTAGTGGACATTTGAATGCATAGCTCATGATAATTTTCAAGAACAACAGAAACTGCTTGATTTTGTAAATAAAAGAATTGGGACATAAAGTCAACCTCCTCAATCAAGAGCAGGTGATCTTGATAATCTCCCTGTCTAAAGGCCAAGACCCAATTTGCTTCTATTTTATTAAATTAAAGGGGCTTACCATGGCTGGTGTGGCTCAGTTGGTTGGACATTGTCCAGTGCACCACTTCAGGGTACATGCTTAATCCCTGGCCGGGGTGGGGTGGGGAGGGGAGCCTAGCAGAAGGCAGCTAATAGATATTTCGCTCTCACATCATGTTTTGCTCTCACATCCATGTTCCTTTCTCCCTTCCCTTTCTTCCCCCTCTTCCTTCCTCTCTAAAAATCAATTTAAAATCTTTAAAAAAATGTTTAAAGAGGCAGGTAGAGTCCCTATAAACTCTCCCAGGGGTCTTCTTTATACTATACCAAATATTCTAACTCATGAAATTTGTTATAAATAAGCAAAACTTGGTACCATTAAGCAAAGCCTTTTAAAAATGTGTTTTTATTGATTTCAGAGAGGAAGGAAGAGAGAGAAACATCAATGATGAGAGGGAATCATTGATCAGCTTCCTCCTGCATGCCCCACACTGGGGACCACGCCCACAACCAGGGCATGTGCCCTGATGGAGAATCGAGCCAGTACCTTCTGGTTCATAGATTGAAGTGCAACCACTGAGCCATGCCGGCTGAGCATACAAAGCCTTTAATTTGCTAAAAGCATTCTCCTTTTTCCTCCTTTTGCTCTGATGGTTGAAATAGTTTTTAAAAGAATATTCATGCGGAGGGAGAAAAACCCTCCACTCAAAATTACAGACTTCTCTCTGGTTCACTTGGAGAAGAGTAAAAAGACCCCTGGACTCAGGACCAGTACATGTTGGCTCATTCACCAGCTCTCTGACCAAGGGGGCTTAGAGTACTAGTACATATATGACAGCTAAGTTACCTGTAGCTCCAACGGTGAAAACCTGAAACTACTTCGAAGTTCTGTTTTGAAAAGCTGAAAGAAGCAGAAAACTGGAATAGGTTGTTTTGCAAGATTTTTAAAATTCTGGCACAGTAACCGGAGGATAATCAATAATTTCATTTCAGCTTCCTGCTGTGCCACAATTTGAGAGCCGTCCAGCTAGAGCAGAAGTAGAAATACAGGCTGTCACAGCCACAACTCTTAGCTTCCAGTGTAGTACTTTGTAGGAGGAGGAGTGATCAAGAGGAGTAGTGGAAATTTCTAGCTTCGCTATTCTGTGCTAAAAATCTTAAAAAGACAGAAGAAGAGGTTGACAGATGGAGACACTAAGATGCTGAGCTAACTGCCGGAGTAAAAACACTGGAAGTATCTCAAGAGTTCTCAGATTCATTTTCTCAAAGAAGAGGACTTCCCAAAAAGCTCTCTTTCATTTGCTATCCTAGTAGACACCACGTTTGAGGGGACTGTGTTTAGAGTCGGTCACGGCCACCTCAGGACAGGCTTTGATTGGTTAATCTATAGGGAACATATGTGAGCCTGTTGGGGATTGACCTGAATAGTAGTTATACAAGTGTGGATTCACATAAAAAATTCATCAAACCATAAATTTCAGATGTATGCACTTCATTCTCTAGGGGTCCTTCCTCAATGAAACAGTACATTATTAGAAATAAATGATATGATTCTTAGACTTTAGAAGGGTCATGTGTCTGCTTCAAGGATAGCAGAAGCTGTAAGGACCGATTCTGGCTGCAGCCTACCACGAGAAGAAGGCTGTACTGCTCAGAGCCAATACAGAGTCGGGGAGTTTGGATTTCCCAGGCCCTGGAAGCCAATCAGAAGCTGGAGACACTAAAGATGAGGAGAAATTGTTTCTCACCTCCCCAAATCCAGAAACCAATTCGCCCAAGAAACATGGTGCTACAGAGCAACAGGCTAAATGACCAAGGTGGGCAGGCCTGAGAATTCCACATTGTTGCTGTGAAGAGTTGAGGCATTATCTGTTAAAGAGCTGGAGATGGCCTTTTATATCAGTGTAATGGTCAAGTCTGAGGTCATCGCTCATGTTTGTTTCTAGAATTATGTACTCTCCACATAGCTAACTCATCCTTTGAGTTTCTGCTCACACTCACCTCTTCTAGAAACCTTTGCTCTCTACCACTGTTCACATATTAAGGCTTAGGCTGATGCCATTTTCAGTATTCTCACAGTGCTCTGGGCACATCTTTATAGCTGCATTTTCCATACTGGATTGTAATTTATGTGCTTTTATTCTCCACTGGGCTATAAGCTCCTTGAGTCTGAAGATTATAACTTACATGTGATTCTTGGCACCCGCCTCACTGCTTAACACAAACACTGAATGCTTTATGCTTACCTGGGATGCTGTTCCTGGCTCTCCATCCATTCAAACCCGACCTCTAGTAAATAAATCAACTCAAATGCTTCCCACTGATTAGGCCCTCTGTGACCTCCCTTGCTATACTGACCGGTGCCCTTCTCTGAAACTCTGTGACCTTAAGAGCTCATGGTAAATATCTCCCATTACTCCCCAACAGTTTCATGTTTGCAGGTATTTCTCCAGTTGATTTTAATGATCATGTCAGTATTTTAGCAAATGTTTTTCTATCTCTCTATATTCATAGATAAGTTTAGATATATAGCTATGGGTCTATCTCTCTAGTCAACTACTAAGTGGAATTAGAGCATACATGTGTTCTGTAACCTGTTTTGGTTTTTTTATCCTCAACAATAGGTTGTGAAAAACTTTCCAAGTCCATAAATGTCATTGGCTTCATAATGTTCCCTGTACCAAGGTGACATCATTTACATAACCATTCACCAGCCCTTATGGATAAGCATTTAGGTCTTTTCCAAGATTCCGCTGTCACAAACAAGGCCGAAATCATTATCTACATACATACATCATTTCAGACTTGTATAATTATATCCTTAGAATAGACCTCTTGAGCAGTGATTGCCAGTCATGAAGTGGAAGGTTTTATATTCAGAGAAGTGGTCCCAGATCCACTCTACAAGAACACTCTATCAGCTTACACACCCCAAGTCCTTTTTCCAAAACCACTCCCCTGCCACATCCCACTTTTGGAGACTGATTTGTTATTTCGTCTCCTAGGACAAAAATGTGGCGGCTTGTAGCCTTGCATCTTTGCCTTAAATTGTGTGTGATGGGAGCTATTGAAAGGCAATGCCAATCAGGACTCTTCCTTCCGTGTCTCTAGCTATTACCACAAGTAAACATTTCATGTCTCACTCTTAACATTGCCAATAAACATATAAAAAGATACCCCATCTCCCTGCTAACCAAAAATATGTGGATAAAATAAAAATAACTTTTTTTGTTTTGTTTTCTTCTTGCTGTCATTTTGGGGTGAAAGCAAAGGCTAACTTTCTCTGTTGATGTGAATGTGGAGAAATGGCATTCATGCCCATTTTTTGTTCTCTTTCCTAAATGCATTAGCTAGCACCTCCAGCACAATTTCAAATAACAGTAGTGATAGCAGGCACTCGTGTTTTGATCCTGACATTAATAGTTGTATTTCCAGTATCTCAGTCATTAGCCATGAAGAGGTTTTTAGTTGAGATTTATTTATTTTTATATTTTACTCAGAGTTCTAGTATGAACATGTGACCTCTACCAAATGTATTTTTGCACATTCATCAATATGAAGACACAGTGATTGGTGTACTTACATTGGGTGTGGTATAAACCAGACAGTTTTTATCAGCATATCCATTTTTCTAACAAAGAAGTTTTCACTGTCTATCCAAAAACAAGATTTGCTCAAAGTTTCTGGACCAACATGCAAAAATATAGTGAAAACACATGTTCTGAGTATACGTTTGGCATAAGAGTAATAACAGTGTTATCAAGATCCATGTCGCAAGCTCTTTCAAGCCATTTCTTAATTCATCTTAGGAAAACTAAGGCAAATATTGGCAGGATCCAGTCTTGTGCAAAGGAATCCTGATTGAGACACGATAGGTAAGACCACAGAATAAGATTACCTACAAAGAGCTTTCACAGCAAAATCAGACATCCATTTCTTACCCTCAATCAGAGACACAAATGGAGCTCAAGGTACATCATCCCTCCTTCCCAAAGTTTATGAAGTAAGTGCCCCTGGATGAATCCAATTGTTTCTAATTCTGCCTCCTCTACCTGGAATAATAAAATATTAAGATATGCCCGTAAGTGGCATCATGTTTTTCTCACCACCTGCAGCTAGTTGTGCTATCTTTAAACTAAATGCATCTCTCTGCTTATTACTCTGATCAAGCACCACTGGTGTCATTTGAACCACACAGAGAATCAATTACGTTAATGTAATATGATAATGTATAGTTGTATAAAATAAATGTGATGACCCTAAATGCACAGATTTTATACACAATCAATCATTCACTTAATTAAACTTGCTTTGTTGATGTATTGTCCAATGCTATGCACCTCGCCAGGCACCGATCCTGCCATTGGGCCCCCACAGGGTAGTGAGGAGACAAGAATGTGTGCACAGCTGCAGAAGCACAGAAAAGATCAAATGCCATGGAAGCTCCCCCAGGAGGAAGACTGCGCACAGGTTGGGGGGATCGGAGATGTCTTAGTGGACAAGTGGCTTTTGGATTAGACTTGGAAAGCGAGAGGAGATTTCTCCAGGTAGAAAATAGAAAAGGGGGCATTTCTAGATGAGAAAGGAGTGCCACTGGCACAGGGACTAAGACTGTATTCCGGGTTTGTGCTGGAAAACCACAACAATTCTTCAGCGGGTTCACAGGTTATAAAATGCGCAGGAAGTGGGCATACGCTTGGTAACTTCTGATGTGGCCAGCTCAGCTAATACCGTGACTACCATGCTAGGGAGCATCAGTGGGACTCTAGGCAATCAGGAGTTGAAGAGGGTTTTAAGAAGAGGTATATAGCATGCTCAGGGTTGTGTTTTAGGTTATAGAAAAGGTGTCATTATAAGTATTTTAGCAAAGATTGTACACAAAGTTAAGTGCGGTATTCTTTACACTTGAAGACACTTGTATTCAATAAATTGAGTTGATGGATATATATATATATATATATATATTGCACATAAAATATCTAGAAACTCATTTAGGAGAGGTCTTCTGAAATCCAAGAGTGTCTTAACCTTCCCCTAAAGCTATGAAGTTGTTTTCTCTC
>NW_006294876.1:2158573-2177464 GCF_000327345.1 Myotis davidii | reverse complement strand
TATATTGATATAACTGTTTATGACAGACTGCTAATTATTGTTCAATACCTACTCATCCCTTTCATGTTAAAAAACTCACAAAAAATTCAGCTGGTCACAGGCTAAGAAGAATCAATACCACACACTACCTACCTTGCCTTGCAGCTAGATGTTATCATATGACTAAGTTGCTGTCCATGGAATATAGTCTGACATACTGTGTACAACTTTTTGGGAAATGGCCTCTAGACATTTCTAGAGCTAAAGCAGCCATTTAGGACATCAGATGAACTTGGGATGGAGGTCAAATATATCAGGATAATGAGAGAGGAAGAGCTGGACTCTGATACCCGGAGTCCTCACACAGCCCCAGAGCACCTGACATGACACTTCTTTGAAAAAAGAAATTTCTATCTTTTCTGACCTTCTGATATTTTGGATATCCACCACTGGCATCTAAACCAAAGCCTATCTGACATTGTTGGGAAAGGGATGCAGGGGCTTTATGGAACTATATGTCTAGCAAATCTGTTACCTTCTCCTTAGGAACTCAGCAATTCAGTAAGGACTGAAGCAAACCCTACTGAACAATCCAATTAAACCTGAGATAACCCAACCACCAGAGAAAACAAATTATTTTCAAGCACATTTATGAAAGATAACCAAATATTTGGCCAAAATTCAAATGTCAGCAATTGTTGAAAGAATTAGTTCAAACCCTGTGTGTTTTCTAATCATAAGACTATTAAGCTAGAAATCAGTAGCACAATGATAATACTCCCATGTTTAAAAATTAATTGCATGATAATTTGTTAATGTCTATGTCCCCATTAGGTAAGTTATGTAACAAACTGACAGATCAAGCTGGCCAAAAATATTTGTTTTACTTTGTAATGATGTTGAGTATAAATTTTTAAAACTAATAAAATTTGATCTCAATCAAAAACAGGCAAAGGTTAGGAACACACAATTCACATACATACACACACTCACAGAAATTCCAGTGGTCAGTAAAAATAGAAAGCAATGCTCAACCTCACTAGTAATTAGGGAAATACAAATTAAAATAACACGGTATCACATTTATAAACCATTAATAATTTACTTTGTTAATTATCAATAATTGATGATTTCCAGTATTGGTGAGGATAGGGGAAATGACCACTGGGCTATGTTGTTGATATTAGTACAGATTAGTCAGATTAGTACATCCCTGATGGTGAGCAATTTGGAAGTATCTATCGAAAGTTCAATGGCACATACTCCACAACCCAGCATTTCCACAGCCGATTCAACCTGTAGCACAGGGGTCCTCAAACTACGGCCCGCGGGCCACATGCAAATACAAATATTGTATTTGTTCCCGTTTTATTTTTTTTACTTCAAAATAAGATATGTGCAGTGTGCATAGGAATTTGTTCATAGTTTTTTTAAAAAAACTATAGTCCGGCCCTCCAACGGTCTGAGGGACAGTGAACTGTCCCCCTGTTTAAAAAGTTTGAGGACTCCTGCTAGCAGTACACCCAATGTGTGTCTAGAGTTCATTGGAGCATTGTTATCACAGTGAAAGATTGTAAACTACCTAAATGTCCATCAACAGGAAAACTGCTAAATACATTGTTAGATTCATTCTGAAGACTATGATGCACTGCTTAAAAGAATAATAGAGAGTCAAATGTAATGACATACTGTCCAGTGAAACTTCAGAAGATGGCAGGTAATGAAAAAAAAATTAGATACACACAGACACACATGCATATGCATGTAAATGCATCCTTCAAAAAGTCCAAAATGCTGCAGAGTAGGCATTTAACTGTAATTGCCTGATTAGGGTAATGGATTGAGGAGGGCTCTGGGAGGTAAATAAAAGGAGGGATTATCCATTTTACATTACTGGTTTTTATAGTATCTGAATTATTTAAATTTCAACATACATTTTAAGAATATTGTGTTTTCCTGAATTACTTGTGTAGTTAAAATTATTTAGTAAAATTATTACATTTTTTTGTAGTAATTTGGCACTGGCCAAATTCTGACTCACAATTGATAAGGGGCTCTGTCTGACTTTTGAAATCACACATCTGTCACCCACATATACCTAGGACCAAAATCCCATAGTGATGAGTCGTGACTCATAAACTAACATTCAGGCTCCCTATCTGTTTAAAAAGTGTTTTCCCATTTTCCCAAACTAATTTAAATTTTTCTGAATTCCAGAGATTTTGATCCATCCCGTTAAATGCTGGCACAATTGAAGCTCCTCAAAGTAAGATACATTTTTCTAGACCACTCACTTATAGTATTTTTGAGAATTAAATGTAGCAATGTCTCAAGCATTTTGGAAGGTGCCTGGCACATAAGAGTTCAATAAATGGCAACTTTTGTTATTACCAGTAAGAATCTAGAAGTGGTTGTTGTAGTGCGATACAAACTTTGAACAGGTGTGCTGATTTTCAGAGCTCATCACAGGTTCAGCCATAGTCAGCCAGGAGACACTCAAGCACACTCTTAACTTCCTGCTCCAGATTATTGTCAACCATGCTTCATATTGCCAATCCTGGAAATGACACGTCGGGGTTTGCTTAAACATTTACCTAATCTACATCACTTTCTACTGCTGCTTGATTGGCAATCAAGTTAGTTTTAATCCATAAATATCTGTAAATATATTAAAAGAAATATGTTCCTTGTACTGAGTTCTGAATGGATTTAGCAGATACTTAAAAGATAATAACTGTAGAATTTAATCTCTGTAGAGTCACTTTGCTGGCACAGTTTGGCTTTAATGATCAGAATTCTAGAAGAAATTCCATTTCAGACTGATTCCATACGAGAAATGAGCGCTCCTACTTCTGAAGCACTGGCCAAATTCTGACTCACAATTGATAAGGAGCTCTGTATGACTTTTTATATCACACGCCTGTCACCCACATATATCTGGCACCTTATTCAAAGTAAGGGCCTTGTCTTCAGACTATAAACTAAAACTGCTTTCAACGATGGCCAATATTCTCTTAGTTCTTTACAGGAATACTAATCTTTGTCATTGTAGAGCAGCTAGGAAATGATTAAATGATAATATTTTAATGTAGAACATGCAATGTAGATATGTTATTAATGTTAGCATTTCTCTCCTTACTGTCAATGAAGCTTTATGCTATTTCATTGAAAAATGTCCCAGTTTTATATCAACCCTTTAGTGCCATAACAAGTAATGTGCTCTGTATTTTGCTAAAGGTCTTAACTGCTAAAAACATGTTATAATTGTCCATGCAAAATAATTTTAATTTATTGTGTGTCTGTGTCATTTAGTACCCTAGGGTTTGCTGCTGAGGGAAAAAGTCACTAAGTAGCATAGGTCACTTTTCTTACTGTATCAACATCTGATGAAGAATATTTTTCTAGCTGTCCAAACGAAAACATTCGCTACCAAAATATTCAATTTAGCGCTAACCGGTTTGGCTCAGTGGATAGAGCATCGGCCTACGGACTGAAGGGTCCCAGGTTCGATTCCAGTCAAGGGCATGTACCTTGGTTGCGGGCACAACCCCAGTGGGGAGTGTGCAGGAGGCAGCTGATCGATGTATCTCTCTCATCGATGTTTCTAACCCTCTGTCCCTCTCCCTTCCTCTCTGTAAAAAAATCAATAAACTATATATTTTTAAAAAAGATATTCAATTTATAAATGAACCACCATCATTTAGTCAATTCTTTTCATAGTTAGTCTTTAAATATTCTCTGAAATCCATCTCAGCTTAAAAATACATTTCAATTTTTAATAAGGTAGATCTTTATGTGAAAGACAGTATATTTATTTTATACATTTATCAATTCACTTAAAATCCACCACACTTTACCTCTATGTAACATCTGTTTAGTGAATGTTTTGGCTACGTCATCATCTCACAAAAGCTTCATGTTCCTACAGGTCCCAATGCCACCTGTGATTCCTGGAAACCCCAGAGGCGACATGGTTTTCCCCGACCGAGCATGACATTTCTGGTTCCTTTGCCATGTTGTCTTGGACCTCTTAATAAATGGGGGGCTCTGCCAAAATGGCAGGGACAGTGTGAGAAACGTACACATCGTTTATTGTCAATATATCATCTTCTCTGTGCATCAAACCAAGACAAATGTGGCCTCAATGATCTGGGGAGGGTATGTGAGTTCTTCCAGACAAATAATCTGTCTAATACCCACTATCAGTTCTTGAAATGCCTTGTGCCTCTGAAATAAAATTATATTTCCCATTTAAATATATATATATAAAATTTGTGCACCAGTGGGGTCCCTCAGCCTGGCCTGTGGGATCTGGCAGAAACCGGCTTGCCAACAATCCCCAAGGGGTCCTGGATTGGGAGAGGGCACAGGCCAGGCTGAGGGACCCGACCAATGCACAATTTGGGCCAGGGAGGAACACGGGAGGATGGCCAGCCAGGAGGGACCACGGGAGGGCTCCAGGGCATGTCAGGCCCATCTAGCTCAGTCCTCGATCGTCAGGACTCCAGGAGCAAGCGACTGCCCCTTGGTGGTCAGTACACATCATAGTGACTGGTCAACTGGTCTACCGGTTGACTGTCTGCCCCATGGTGGTCAGTGCATGTCATCGTGAGCAGTTGAGTGGCCTTAGCATATCATTAGCATATTATGCTTTGATTGGTTGAACAGATGACCAGACACTTAGCATATTAGGCTTCTATTATATAGGATATATATCCTTGGTCCCTCCTCTATTTCTGTGTTATTCCCAGTTATTTCCAAGATACCGAGCTTTTCCTAGGGACTCACAATCAGCCAGAGACTCGTTCTCCACACCTCCCACCAACATGAATCTTCGCAGGTGGCCAGTGGGTGCCTCAATAGTTACTACTTCATTGAGGTTCCTCTAGTTGTTAACTAAGAACTTAGGCTGCTTGGAAATTATTTTCCCCTCAAGTGAAATGGCTTGCCATTAGTAAAACAATCAGCAATTAAAAACCTCATTTTCAAATGTAGTCCATAAGTTTTACATCATGAAAATTGCTTCTCATCTAATTCTCTTTAAAAATGTTGTCCTAAGCAAAATAAAAGTTGCTCTTTTAGAAAACTAAAGCCAAATAAAAACCAAAATGCAATTACTGTTTCTGTTTCAAATATCCAAACTGCCCCAATATTTGGTCAATGGTTATTTTTAGTTACATGAATTCAAATAAGGGATATTCTTTTTGTCTTATTTAACAAAAATATCTAAAATACTTAACTTTCAATATATTACAAATATTTTGGCAGAAACCACTAGTTGCTACAATTATCTTCTATTTAAACTTGTAGCTTCCAGATAGTCAATAGGCAATCAAAATTTGAATGCAATCCCTAAAATAACTTTAAATGGATTTAACATTCTGCTTGAATTCACACACTTTATATTCTTAAACTATTTAAGGAGTAGCTTTTCAAAATCTCTGAACAGACTAAAATCAAACCCTCAAAAATTGCAAAGTATAATAAAGAAAACAGAAAACGTTTGATTTAATCAAAAACTAAGTAGATTTTTTTAAAGGCATCTTTTTTTGAAACAAATTATGTGAAACAATAACAGATATCAAAACCTTTTAAGTAAGTGGAGCCTGGACCAAATTTATTCTCAAACAAGATAAAATATATATAGCAATATCTCTAACCTAGTGCACCATGGGTCAAATTTCAAGGACATGACTAGTTAACAGGAAACACTAGAGGGCAGAGTTGCATAGTGAAGCTCTTCCGACATCTAATTGGAGAAAGGGATACCGCCAATATATAAACCCTCAAAATCTGCTGCTACTGACTGAAAGTCTTTGAACTTTTTGAAAGTTTTTGAACTTTTAACAGTTGATCTAAATGAGTCTACTGCTAAGACAATCAAGCAAATACTGGGAACCCAGACAGGGGCCCCATGAATAACACTTACCCTAAGCATGATCTATTTCCTTCCTGTGTTTGTTCATCAATAACCATGAAATTATCATCACTTGTCTCCTGAATAAAAGATTCTTAATAACCTGCTTATGCTTATAGCCTTTGAAAGCTAAAGGTTTTAAGTTACGGATGACATTTCCCATCAAATTTGGGGAACTGATTACTCCATTTTGGTTAACTAAGTACCATAAACTCAAGCAAAATGTCCCCATATTATTAAATGTTTTCTGAGAGGAGGAAGGAGTCTTCTTCACCCTTCAAAACTCCTTTATGTTCATATTCTCTGTCAATGATGGAGATGCAAAAAAGATGGGCTGCCCAGCATCTCAGTGCACTGATTAATGGAAGTCATTTATTTCAAATAGATTTTGGAAGTCCAAATGTCAATTTCTATAGCTCCGGGAGCAACATAAAAAGTCATTTCCCCTCTGTAAGTCATTGCATGACTTTCATAGTGGCCATGTCATGTACAAGACCAATTACATTACCTTGAAAATTACAGCCTGAAACATTCATTCTCCAAATAGCCAAGTTTCCTAGATGACATCCAGTAAGACGATAGAGCTTCTCTTAAAAACAATCCATCTCATAAAATGTGTTTTTTAACAGAAAAAAAATGTACTTGTCCAAGAAAAAAATAAGCCAAATATTAGCTTTCTACTTGTTTTATTATTAGTATATTAATAAAAATCAATATAAAACTAATTAAAATCCAAAATAGGCCACATTTCTCATATGCGATGGCTTTTATTTCAACCCTAACCTCTTGATAATTCTGTAGATTGAACAGTGAACGTGGCCACATAAATAATTTAAATAACTCAGGAAGAACAAATCGAGCATCTGTCATTCTTAGAATCTAGAATACATTTCTCACTAGTCTTTTTCCCTTAGTCTGTCTGACTGTATTCTTAAAAACCAATGTCTTGAACACTCACAATAATATCAAGGATATACAAATGGGTCAAGAAAATTGGGCCCCCTATTGCGACATTTAATATATTGAAGCAAATTATAAAACTGTAGGCTGTCAGTAGTGACCTCTCCCGTTCACTCACAGAAACTCGGAATGAAATGTGTGTCAGTGGGAAAACCAATCATGGTAAACATTCACCAACATACCTTATTTCTAAAAAGCCACAGATGAATAATTTCTGCCAATGTCAAAGATCAAGGATTGCTAGCCTTACCTAACCACCCTAATCTAAAAATTTCTCCACCCTTCTTGACATTTCCTGTCCCCTTTTTTGTCCAATGTTTTTTTCCTTAGGACTTACTACTAATTAACTTACTAATTCTTTTACAGTAGTCTCTCCTTATCTTCAGAGAATATGTTCCAAGATCTAGTGCTAGGTAAGCTTTTTATTATTGGAGTGTCACTCTAAGGCCTGAGAAATGCATGTTTGTATACTAACCCATGACTAAGCACATCTCTATAAATATTTTTATATGTAACCATTTGTATCTATACTAAGCAAAACATGAGTTTACACTGATGTTTCACACTCTGATCCAATATCACATGGTTTATTCTGGCGTATCCTTTGCTAATCACCCAGTTATTAACACAATCTACTTGTTTACTACCTGACCCTCACTGTCAACAATTTAAATTTAGAAGCAGACGTCCCCTTTTAACAAACTCTGTAGCTATCGCTTCTAGAACAGTGTCTGCTAAATAGTACTGGTAAATTTGTTCAATGAGTAAAAAAATAATCAATAAGAAAGTATTGTTTATGTAATTCACGTAGAAAAACAAAGATAAAATATTTTGTGGCTACCCCTTGACATGAAAAAAATCATTTTCTAGACCAAAAATAAACACATATTAATCCATCACCATGCCATTATGTTATTCATCTCCATGCATTCATCATCACTCAGCATTGAAATTTTTCCCACAGGCAAGTCAAAGAATGGTTAGTATTTTTCTCCAAAAGTTTACTCTAGGGGAGCTTAATCATGTCCAAAATGAAGCAACATTGTTCTCTCTCAAATTTCCTTTTCTGCTACCAATACTACCTTTAGTCGTAGTAGGATGCAAGAGAGAGAGAATAGACAGATAGGAGTAGGGAGACTTCTTCCCCATTCTTACATGTTTCACTAAACTACTCATAAAGGTTTCAAAATCTACCCCCACTGTCTACAAACCATGTGTCACCCAAAGCTACCCAACAAATTTTGGTAAAATTGGTTCTACTCTTGTTGGCTTCACATTTTTCTACTTCCTACTAGTACTTCTCAAACTGCTGGAAAATCTTGTCTATATGTGAAATAACTTTAATAGAAGCAATGGCAGTATGACCTAAAGTCTACCATGAAAGGGAAAGAAAGACAATTTGAAAGAGCAATGAAAGATGGTTTTGCATTCAAGATTTTCCTTCCACTTCCAGATTTGAACTTGGGCATGCTGGGTCCTAGAGAACACAATATAGGTAAGGATGATCACCCTTTATTGTTACTTTCTTTCCAAAAGACTGGAGGTTCCTCCTGGAAACCTCCCATCTGCTTGCCCATCCCCCCCCCCAAAAAAAATAAGGGTGTGATGTTGTCAAGACCAGGAAGAGATGGAAGGGAGAAGATAAAACAAAGATTTACTGAATGCCCAATATATGCCTGGAAAATCCTGTGCTCTTCTCTATTCTATAAGCTTTTAATTTTCTATATTTTCCTTTAAATTAATAGAGGGCACTTACATGCATATTTGTGTTAAAAATCTGCAAATGTAATTTAGAAAAGAAATTAATACAGGGGATTGGAGGCAGAGAAAAAAGCAAAACTAGTTCATGTGGTTTCTGAAATGTTATTCCACACAAATTAAGTAAAAGCCACTGATAGCTGTGAGAGAGGTTGTGCTTTTAAACATCTTTTTTTTAATGGGCTGAACAAACCAAGACATGTACAGCTCTTGAAATAGTTCCTTGTTTATGTGAACTATTCTGTGACTCGAAGTCATGACACAAATGAGTCACGGCACAACTGCAAGTCCATATATAACAAAGGAGTGCTGGGGGACAAGAGGGCTTCTGTAATAAGAGCTACATGCACATGGGGAGGGCCCCCTGTGCCCAAATTAAGCCTTGGCCACTTGCACATAATTAGCATACCAACATGAGAAACAAAACTAAAAGGCACATTAAAGCCATGGAACTCTGTTACTAAGATAAGGAGGCATGGCCCAGGTATTATCAGTCACAATAAACTATTTCAAAGAGATAAAAACTGGAGAAAGAGCAGGTTTTTTAGATGGTAATTTTCAGAGCATGCCACACCTAAAGTAAGGATGGAATAAGAAATGCATCCCCACTAAGTTCTCTTATTGACTTTGTCCAGGTAATAACGCCTCCAGGTTTCTTCACGTCTTCCCACGTGACTGCTCCCAGTCCGCCTCTACTTCTGTGGGATTTCATTTGGTAAATCACATAGAACAGCTATCGAACCATGACTTATGCCCACAGGGAAGACGCTGTCAAATATCCAAGGAGACAGAAAGCACAAGTCACATGCCGTTTTTCTTGGCTGCGTCCTCAGTGTCAGCCATCCATTTACTGGTAATTGTAGGTGATTACCTCCTCATCAGTCCACTCCCTGCCACTCAGAAAGGTCGGAAGTACTCTTGCTTGGCTCTGAGAGTCATCCTATTCTACTCTTAGAAGGTCCGAAAATAGAAGGAAGCCAGTTTCCTTTGTTCCAGCCTTTTCGGTAAACATCAGTCTCATCACAGCAAAGCCGCGCCAAGGCAAAGCAGGAAATGAGCAAGGAGGAAATGGTCAGTTCTCTGGAGGCATCTCCGTGTGCTGGAGTATTGCATTCGCCAGTGGAGAATCATGTCTGAAGTTATGTTACAACTGTACAAACAAACCACTCACCAAGAGAACACATCACCTTGTCCTCAGCCGGGTGGCAGATTTCACACCAAAAAAAAAATGATTCCCAGTAGACATTCTTAGCAGCTCGTCTATACCCATGATCATACAGTAAAATTTTCAACAAATTATCTGAATTCTATGAACAAGTGCTAAATGAAATCCTTCAACCAGTGACAACCTCAAGAAAGCAAGCGTGTCACACGCGGGTAATTTCACATCCACTGACATTTCATGTTTTCAAAGGAGCAGATATGTCTCACTGGGAACTTCTGTTTTTCAATTCTAGGTTTTTAAAAATAGGTCCCGCTCTTAAGGTTTCTTCCTGTGGTCTAAGAACCGAATATATCTGCCCGGGCAGAATCACCATGGCATTATTAGAAGAACAACTTAGGAGTAAGTTGAAAATTGACAGCCCGTAGATGGGAAAATGTGTGCGCAATTAATGCAACTTGATTTCCTTAAGTCTTTTTCTCACTGCAGAAATAGGAACATGATCCCCTGGATTCTACCTTATGAAAACATTCACTCATGCATTCATACCACAAACATTCACTAAATGCCCACAAAGTGACCAAGAAAGTGCATCTCAAGCTCTCCTGGCCTGCGTTACATAATTTGTTCTAAAATCTGTCCCACTCACTACGGTGCCTAGAAGGCAAACCTGGAAACACCAAGAAAACGAAAATAGTGCCATTTTGTGACACATTTAAAAAAGATATCCTAAGCACTCCTGCTGGGCTGCAGAGAACCTGGGAGCACCTGCTTAAATGCATCCAAAACTTACAGAAAGGAGAGGGCAGCCTATCCCAGGGACACTGAGGGCTTATTCTGAATGTCCCTGCCTTCTGCTTCTGACAACTGAAACTACTGGAAATTTCAGATTTCAGACTGAGACAATCACAAAACTATTTAGAAGACACACTGGTGTTAATATTTAAAATTAAGGAGTTGATAGCATGTTGTTATAGAGCTACAATATCACCATTTTGTGAATGGCATAAGCTTTCACTCACTGAACTTTCTAAGAGGTTAGAAAGCACCTAAGTCCATATCAATATGCCAGTGTTTATATCAGAGGTTGGCAAATTACTGCCAAATCCAGGTGGGCCAAACCCAGCTCACCACCTGTTTTTGTGTTGTCCAGCAGCTTTTCAATGTTAAAGGGTAAAGGGAAGGGGGAAGCAAAGGGAGGACTCTAGTTCCTGATACGTTGAGGTTATACGAAATTCAAACGTCAGGTGTACAATTAAAGTTTTATTGGAACACAAACATGTCATTCATTTATATAGTGTCTATTACTGCTTTTCTACTGGGACAGTGGTTAGGGTGGCCCTTAAAACCTAAAATATTTACTACCCAGAGAAAAGATTTGCTGACCTTTGATTTAAATAACAAGATAAATGTTATCAGATGACCTTTTGGAGCCACAACAAGATTCCTCTGCCCAATCACTCCCAAATCTTATCCCTCTAACTTCTTTGACTAGTAAGACTGCCCAGCTCCACCCAGGAAGAGGTTCTTTCTCCTACAGGCAGCTGAGTGAAGGAACCAAAAGAACAAAGAGAAAGGTGTCAAAGGGACATGCACTAAAAAGAGCTAGGAAAATAGATACATGTGGAAAAGCAGATACACGTGGAGAAGAAAGTTCTAGAGAGTATCACCCATTGGGACATCATCCTCAATCCTCTTTCTCTAAAGTGTAAACGCAAACACCACACACAAAACCCTACATGGACTCCCACTCTTTTTAATACCATCTCAGAACCATCTGGCTTTAAGACAAACTGTAAAATCATGTAGCCTATACAATAAATAAGACAGCTAGAAGTAGTAGGCAGAGAATAATTTCCATATTTTATTCAGTAGAGAATCATTAATCTCTCTGGTGAGTAAAATGAACATTTATGTTTTAAAAATTAGTAAGCAAATGAAAACAGATACGTTTAAAGGTAAGCGAACTGCCTTGTAATATGTCCTTTATTTTGACATTTAAATACCATAAAATCTGCCAGTATCTGCATTTAAATATTACATTTAACATTGTTTCTCAGTTGTTCAGACATGGCAATGAAAAGCTTCCTCTCAGCTTGCCACTTGCTATTAAACCCACAGAGAACAAGTAACTAAGAAAAAGGAAAAGCGGTGGCTCGCTGTGTCAACCAGGTTGCATGCATGCAGGCATTTTAATCCGGAAAATGCAAATGCCTTGAAGTTTTACAAATGGCAGCATGCAATACTGATAAGGTTCATGCTCTGATGTTTTCTTAATACATTTTCTAGTCATAGTCAATTTTCAGGGGTAATTTGTCAGCTTCTCTCCCAGTGCATCAGCTCCCCATTTAATCACTCCTGAAGGTGAAAATACCCCTTTCATGACAGAGCCCTATTAGGAAAATAATGATGCCAGGGTCCTCAAGAAGTTAATTAAAGTTCTATAAAGACGTTACAGATACATCCAGAAGCTGTATCTTAGAACCTTTGCCAAGATGAACCTACCTGGTGCCAACTTCCTCTCTAATCCAAAACTGTCATGATGAATCCCAGGGCTTTCAGAATATGGGTAAAAATGAAAAATACTCTCAAGTTATTCTCCTTCTTAGGAGACTCTTGTCATTCTCACTGCTGTGAGACCTGTTGCTGACAGCACATAAGTGTTTAAAGGAAAAGCAGTAAGAAGGCTAAGAAAAACGTTAGAGGTTAGTAAAAATGGCCAGGGGCCTATCTCTGCAAGGTACATGGCCTACTTGTAAGGCTCCAGCCCTTTCCTCTGGTGCTCTGAGCAACAAAGGAGGAGGAAGGAAATCTGATGGATGCCACTATTCAGGACTGATGCTTGGTCACCTGCCTGTGCCCCTTCATGGCTACCCCAGGGAACTCTGGGCTCCCCCACCTCCTGCCAAAGTGTAAACAAACCAAGGCTGCTTGAGCTCGCTGAATAGCACTGCCCTGTTGCTTGGCCACATATAAAAGCATCTCATAACTTCAGCAGAGACCCAGAGCCCCACAGGGAGGGACATCTGGAGAGTATATATGCTCCCCTGTGCTGAGTCCACTATATCTCATTACACCTGATTTTTAAAATGCTGGTCCATTCATTATTTACAGTAACAAGTTTAGCCAGAAACTTAGATGGGCTCTTACAGGAAAAGGGAGCAAAAATCCAGGGATAAAGAATGAAATGAAAAGAGGAGTCATTAACTTCACTTAGGTGACATGAGCCTGAAGAAAACCGCAGGGCCAGGGAGCATCGCTGCAGAGAGCAACTGAAGGTCCCCATCTGTTTGAACATGTATTAATAATCACAGCCAACATGAAAATGGGCCAGGCACTATTCTAAGCACTTCACACACGTTAATGTATTTCATTCTCAAAATAATGTATAAAATAGGTGCCATTATTATCTTCTGAAGATTAATTAACTGAGGCACAAGGAGTTAAAGTAGCTTGTCCCAAGGTAATATAGCTCTTACCATCCACTTACATTGTATTTTCTATGTTTAGAAAATACAGTTCGTTTCGCACAGGAAGTTTGAAGTTTCCCGTATAATACTTTATCTAGTAAATATTATCTCTTCAAGCACCTATATTTCTTGACAAAGTACTAAAAGCATTCACAAACTTGAATTTAGCTTAACTAGCTTACTATGTCACATCTAAAATATTTCTTTGATCTTATGTGTTCTTACATTTTACAAATTTTATGCCACACTATGAGATTCAAAACAGAATTGGCTTTTACTCGTACATTAATATTAATGCATCATCTTGACTATGTTAATCAATAAAATACATTCTAGAAGTAGGTAGGAGGGTGAATGCATGTTAATTACTTCAAATGTCTTAATTAACTTCTACTGCTAGTGATACAGCAATTAACATTTAAAATGTTATAAAAGAGACATCAGTTTTCTACTGGGTCATGTTGTTGAGCATCACTGAAATCCCATGAAACGGGTAGGTTTAGACCCAAATGTTCAAAGACTTCTAATCTCAATGAGAAAAACAAGTAAAACTAAGGTTGTAGACTCTTGGCAGCATATTTCCCTCACACACACCTGCTACCTGGCTAACTGTTCCTTTCCCTCCTGTCCCCAAGTCCCTCTGCACACCAGGAGGCACAGCATGATAATAATCACTTCTGAAAGTACTTGAGGATATTGGTCCAGCACTGCTGAGGGAGTCAACCTTTCATTCATTTTTCTAAACCTTCTCTGTTTCTGAGCCCTGGGAGAGAAATCATGGTGGGTGCCTGCTGACCAGTCTGGACCAAATGCAGAGACCAGGGGAAGTAAATAGAGCCATTTCAGAAGCTAGCTCCTACGGTAAATTAAAGATAGCTACTCCTTTTTAAAAAGGGCAGACCCCAGAGGTAGAGTCCATTTTCCCTTCTCCTGATTCTGAGTTGGTCCTGTGGCTTGCTTTAATCAGGAGAAAGCAGCAAACATGAAACAGTCACTCCCAAGGTTGGGCCTTAAGATCTGTGACTTCTGCTTTCTTGGAACCCAACCCAATATTGTGAGACGTCCAAGTCACATAGGAGGAGAACTGAAGCACTAGTAGATAGCCCCAACTGAGCTCCCAGCCAACCGCTAGCACCAAGAATGAGTGAAATGAGTAAGCCCTCCTGGATGTCTCAATCCAGTCAGACCTCTGGATGAAGTCAGCTCCAGATGATGCCACATGTGCAGAACCTCCCAGCTGACCTCAATCAACCCAAAGGGGTAATAAATTATAGCTGTTTAGACCACTGATTATTTGAGATGGTTTGCTATGCAGCCATAGACAGCCAATGCCTTTCTAGACCATCTTAGAGGTCAGGTTGAAACCAGTTGCTGCTTGACTCAAAAACGTGAGGTTGGCTACGATGAACCCTTTCCAGTATAAAGCGTGGCAGCTAAGACCATGGACCTAGGAACCAGACTAAGTTTGAATCCTGATTTTGCCTTTTACTAGATATGTATCAAGTGGAAGCTACTTTACTTTTCTGTGCTCCCGTTTCCCTTTGTGTAAAGTAGAGATAGTAATATTCCCTATCTCTTAGGTTTGTTAAGAAGATCAAATATCAATATCGGTACATACATGTAGAGCACTTAGAACAGTGCCTGGCACAGAGTAAGAACTCAGAAAATGTTCTCTATTATTTATTCTCTAGTCAGTTTTACATCCAAGAAACCACCCGCTCAAAGCTATGTGAGGGCTCTATCCTTGGGACAGAAGGATGTGGAAAGTGAAGGTGAGGGCCACAACATGCTGCTTATTCGATGTCTGCCATACCACAGTGACTGTAATAAATGCTAAAGCTAACTGACCTCACAGCAGCACAGGAGAAACCCAAAAAATCAGAGTAAATGCTCCGTTTATGGGTCATTCATAACAGAAATGTCTGACAATTATTCAAACTTCATTGAGGATAAACTACTCCCAGGTATAAGGATCCACACTTTGGGAACTTTATAACTGATTTCTGTCCATTAAGAGGATTGAGCTTTACATACATACCCTGTGGTCCTGGAAAGCGCTTTTCTCTGGCATGATCTAAGCTATCATCACACTTATTTCAACTTTGTTTTTAAATATTATTTTCTAGGTCACTAAAATAAACAGATTTCAGATCATGGTAGTATTTACATAGGTCATAAAATTAATCCTTAATATTGGGTTAATTTATTGTTTTGGTTGCTTATTGTTTTGGTTGGATTTTTTTGGCCATCTCATATACATACTCTGGAAAAATTGCTTTTGTTAAAATAATTATTAAATATTTCTTAAATAAGCGAAATATAGTTGTAATTAATTCATTTTGCTATAGGATTAGAATTATTAGTAAATTGTATTTTTGCCCCAGCACATTGTCTCTTTTACAGTTTAAAATTAGATCAAGGATCTATATCTACTTTCTTCAAAAGTAATCATCCCAAATGAATTAATACAGAGTAGGGTAAGTTTAAGCTTTTAAAATATTGGTATTCTAGCTCAGCTCTTGAACATGCAACTACAGCACTTTTCATGAGATTTTTCACTAGAGCCCCAAAGCTCTCTATTTGTCATTTCCACATATTAATTCACAAAATTATTGTAGATTCAATTATACTACGCATATTCTGACCTTTGGACATGGTTCCATCTGTTTTTCAAGACAATTATGATGGATCCATAAATTTATACCCAAAGAGCTCAATCAATTAGTAGTTCTGGGAAAATGTGTCAGGTTCATGCCTATCTTCAGCATGATAACATCACTCATCCACATTAGTTATTCTTTTTCTTTTCAAATTACTTATAAGCCTTAGGTCAGCTTGAAAAAATTGATATTTTCATTTCATGCCTGATGATCATACCTCAATTGGTGACAATCAAAGATGCAAATTAATTGCAAATTATGTGAAGGATAAATTAAAAACTATGAAATTTAAATTATTAATGCAGTAGTAATTCAGCTTTCAGATTTCTTCTGCAAACAATAAAAATGTCACCTATTTTATACTGCTCAATACAAACTAAATTTGATATTTTTTTATAATATGCTTTTATTTATATCAGAGAGGGAGTGAGAGAGAAACATCAATGATATGAGAGAATCATTGATCAGCTGCCTCCTGCACATCCCACACTAGGGATCAAGCCCACAACCTGGGCATGTGCCCTGACAGGGAATTGAACCACGACCTCCTGGTTCAACCACTGAGCAACACTGGCTGGGCTAAATTTGGTATTTTAAATAGAAACATGGACCATTAGATTTTATGATTTTCTTTCCTTCCTAACTCTTCAATTCCCTCTTCCTTTCCCTTCCATTATCTCCTTTGTCGCTGTGCTTTGAACCCTACTCTTTTATGTCTGTTTAACTGTTGGCCCTATGTCACTATAGATCTTATCAATTACACACTATTCTGCTTTAGTTTAAGATGTCATCCTCAATATTTTGTATTTTATGTTATTTACATCAGTGTTTTCAAAGGACTGATCAGTTCCATCATGACAAAAAAAAAAAGCTTGTTTTTCCAAGGGCATTTGCAGGTTTATGGGTATTGTGCTATTATTTCATTATACACACAAAAAAAGTTTAAGGATATATACCACTTCAGTAACATTATTGAGAGTAACTGCTGGGAATACTTCTACATCTACTATATAGATGACCACAGCAAAGAATGCAAGTAATCAAAAGCTAACTGTGAAAAAAAAAACCACAACTTAATATGAAAAAGAAAGCCTAGTGACGTGGAAAAAGTATTCAGATTAGGACTAGGTTCTATTCATTATTCTTTGAATAAGGGGACAATCAAACTTTCCAGACTAGTAAAGTTCTGCTTTACTTGCATTTGTTTTACATAACTTGAGCTCATCCAAGTTTTCAGTGCTTAAATTAACAGTGTTTCTAAAATAAATTGTGAACATGTCTAACTAATAAAATTGATTTAATTGGAGTATAAGACATTTTACCAACTTTTCATTTTAGGAACAAAGATGGGTACAATTTCATCAACAAATAACAAATTAATAAAGGAAACCATTTGATAAAATGTATTTTGAGTTTCTCAGATACCAATGTCGCAGAATTCTCAAAGAACATCTCTACAAATTCTAAATCTTGATTTTACCATGAGTTGTGTAAAATGTTTTTAAGTAGCATATGTAAATAACCTTAGTAATAGCTAAATTCAAGTGTACATATGTTTAGCAACATTATTTTAGGAGGAAAACTGTCACAAATGTTTACCTGGCAAGGCTGTTTCATTTTAATGGCTATGACATGGTATCTGTAACAGCAGAGTTCACAGGTCCAGGAACCCCTCTCACTGATCCACTTTAGCAGGCACAGCTGATGTGTATACCGAACTGACCCATCACATCGGCAGGGGTTCAACAGCTCCCCCTGAAAACAAAACAGCTCAGTGTGAATATTTGTATTTGTGTCTCTATTTTAAAAATCTAACACTTGCTTTCTTTTCTTTCAAAGCTAGTTACCCAGAGGATATCAGCATCAGACTCTATCCTAGAAAATAAAAGTAAATTTTTATACCTCTGATGAGAATGAAACTGAAGTCTTAAAACTATTTCAAAGATATTGCTTAGAATTATGACATAAATGTTCTACCGACATACAAACTGTCTGCAAGATGTAGCTCCCAATACCCCCAGGGGAAAGCTGTACTATTAAATCTCTTTAATAACTTTTAAGTGGATGGTCAGATGCATTTCCTCTGCAGTTATTCTTAATCATTGCTAAAGAAGAAATGCATGGCATCCCAGAAAGCAGCTTGCAACAGCTTGATGCTTTTATTTTCTTCTAAAGGTAGCATCATAAATATTGACTTGGGGCACTACATTTCCCGAAAGCCTTCATATTCTTATGCAATTTCCTTACTTTTAAAAATATTAAACCTAATGTTTTCTCAGACCACACATTTTGTAAGAGTAATATATTATCCCGATGTATCCATGAGTACTCGCATGCACCTCTAATGGAGTTTATATTTTAGAATTGATTCTAATAAAATACAAAGTACGTAGTTGTCTAAATAGCCTCTCTTTCACAGGGCAAAAGTACATTCCTATTTCTCCTGTGTAAGTGTAACACGCTTGTCACATCATGAGATGAAGTCACCAAAATTTGCAAGAAGGAAAGGCGCTGCCCTTCTGGTTTTGACATGACTCGCCCCAGTTTGTATTCTAAGACAATCTGCCTCAGGATACATTTGTAGAAAAAGACATAGGTTTGTTTCTATGTATAAACCAAAATCCATTTGGTAAATAAAAGATACTTACAGCAGTATCATCAAAACACCTGAGGAATGTGTAACTGCAAAACCAGATAGGGGGAAAAAAAGTGTAGGTCAAATGAAACCCTATAGTCGTCACTGGGACATTTTCATCTGCCTACACAGAAATGGAAAGGCGAACACAGAGTACACACCTCTCAGTCCAGGGACCAGACCAGCCACACAGCGGTGCCGCCGAGAAGCGAGCGCTGTCCGTGGTGCTGAAAGGTCGGCCGTCGCGAGAGAGACCAGACAGAACCATCCTCACCCGAGCCCCGCCGCGGCTGCCCCGGGTCCCGCCGGGCCCTACCTGCTCAGCGCCCTGGAAGCAGATCTTGCAGATG
>NW_006294876.1:2149084-2157358 GCF_000327345.1 Myotis davidii | reverse complement strand
GACCGCTGAGCCGGGGGCGCGGGAAAAGGGCGCGTGGAACCGGGGCACGGTAACGGCCTCATCCCGTGGACTGCTCCCTGCACTCCCAACCCTCTTCCTCAAGGGCACGCTCACTGTGCCACCAGAGTCCTAAAGGCAGAAGTCTCTGGAACCCGTGTCCTCCCTCTGTCCTCTTCGCCGCCCTCCCTGCTGCAGTGAGCATCCGGATTTATTTGTAAATATCTTGGTGACATTGTAAGTATCTTGGGTCATTCCCTGGAGTGGTTCCTCCTAGTGCCAGGTCCTGTAGCGGGTGGTCACTGTTATCCTTGTGTAAAAGACTCAAATGACACCTCCCCTCCCTTAAAGTGTCTGCAACCTGGGATCTCAGTTTTACTCACCCCGAAGCCAGTTTCTCTGCAAGTCCACTCCGAAAAACCCCTCTGGGACTCAACTTTCCCCAGAGCCACAGTCCCTTCTGTTCTTTTCTGAAAATAAACTCCTTTACCCGCAGGGAAGTAGATGAAGCCCGTGCACATCACTAGTTTGCACATCGGTACAGTGTAAAATCACAAAGCATTGGATGTGTGTGCTGCAGTGTGTCTTATCAGTGTGACTCTCCAAATCAATGATGACTTTCACCAGTGAAACATTTTTAAGGTCTTGGCCACAACAGACTCGCATTGGACAGTCATTTTTGGCTGCATGGAACAGCTGAAGACCCAGATAGGCAAAGTAACTTGTTCAAGGTCATAGGCCTATTAACAAAGAACTTTGAGCTCCCTGACTGCAAATTTTCTGGCTCAAACATAATGATCCCGCGCCCCCCTCTCCCCCCACCCATCTTCTCTCCTGCTTCCTAAAACAGTATTGCAGTACATGTGTTTGACGGCGCGGACTCCTGCTAACAGTTAGATGTTCTGAAATGGTCGAGATAAACTACCAGCTTAAATTAATAATTTTCCCATTATGCATTTTGGCAGTAAAAAGTATATTTGTGTTTTTTTATTTAAAAAAAATGCCCCAGCTCTTTTGTCAGAAATTGGTTTGGTTGGAAAACAGAGAAAGAAAGTAGTAAAAAAGAAGTCAAGAATGCTGTCACAAATGGTCCCAGATGAAATAGTTGCCAGAAATGTCCTCATAACACTTAGCCCCCTCAGACTAGCTTATTTTTGGTAGCAAAGTGGCAGGCATCAAGCACATTTTAAAAATAATAAACCCTGAATGCCCTAGGAACTTATCACATTGAAGAAATGTGGTTGTAGATATGCTTTCATTTTCCATCATCACCTGTCAAAATGACATTGCACAAGTCTGTATATTGCCACAGTCTTACAATATCATAAGCCTTGATCTTAAGTTTGTGAGATAAAAGGTGTCTAAATTGGTTTTTCAAAAATCCCCTAAATAATTCAGTTTGTGACTAGTAAGCTTCTACCAGGTGTAACAAAGTACATTATTATTTGAAGGACAGCATAAAAGCTGTGGATTCTGGATAAACAATGCAGAATGACTCACCCAGCAAAGTCACATGGGTAAAGGAGGCAACAGCCACAGTGCTGGATGTGTCCTCTCAGTTGATTGTTTTAGAAAAATATCTCCAGTAAGAAAAATTAACTTTCCTTGATATGGTGAGTAACCACATACAAACATTATTCTTTGACCTCCAGAGTTCATCACCCCCTGAAAAGAGAAATTAGTTCGTGATCTTCCGTTAACTCAGTGAGTCTTCAATGGACCAATGAAAAACACCTTTGTAACTGACTTCATCCTCTGCTGTAAAAATAGAGAATGGGGGCACAGACCAGATGAACCGCACTCACTTGTTGGCACAAAAGTGGAAAAATGATAAGACACTGACATAGGATGAAGAACAGGGCACCCACAGGCACTGGCAGCCATCCAACAACTGATGTGCATCCACCAACTAAAAAAAAAAACCAAGGAGGGGCCCAGTGGATGTGGCTCAATTGGTTTAGCATCATACCATGCACCAAGAGGTTGCTGGTTGGATTCCTGGTCAGGGCACACACCCAGGTTGTGGGCTCGATCCCCAGTAGGGGGCAGGAGGCAGCCACCTGATGTTTCTGTCTCATCCATGTTTCTATGGGGAGAGAGGCAATTCTAACAATTTGAGCAAATTCCAGGAGGCACAGCACTTGAACCTATATAAGTGAGCAGAAAGATATAAACAATACAACAAATCCTTGAAAAAGTTTCCATTCCCATGTGTCCCTCCCTTCCTCAACACACACACACACACACACACACACACAGTAAAATGTACTCTTCACCAAAAGAGGTATTTCAATGTGGAGGTGTAAACCCTTTAAAAACCTAGATTTTCTTGAGTCAGATCCAAGGATAGGTGGAAGGAGGCAGGGCCCAGGCAAGTATGTCCCAAAAAATTATTTAATGACATTACTAGATATCCATAGCATATTCTCTTTGAACTTCCCTAGTGACTACATCCTGTTGACGTCCCCTGGAGTCACTCCAGGGTTGTTAGAAAACAGTCCAGGCTACCCTGGGTCAGATTGGTTTCAGAATGACCTCGGAGCTAAAGTAGATATAATGACCTTGCTATATCCTCCACAAAGGGAGGGTTAGCGTAGGGAGCTCTTTAGAATTGTTTTTCAATTCTATTAAGTTTAGCCCTTACAGATGCTCCATAATTGTTCACTTGGCACCTTTGTGGTGCATGAACTTGTCCTTGTGGCCACCGAGTACAATACATAGAATTCTCAGTTGTTTTTCAAATAACTGAGAGGAAAGAAATTAAGAACTCTGTTACAGAGCAACAGTTTATGTTGTGTGGGTGGGAGGGTATGATGTTTAAAGAGGATAGCAAAGCACAATCTGCATATTGTGAGTCCTCCATACAGAGTGAACTCAGTTGTCCAGCAGAACAGAAGCAGTGTTAACACACAACATAGTGCCATGCGCAGACAAGGCCACCATTTATGTCTCCTATTCTAACCTCTCCACTGAACTCAAGACTTACATGTCACACTATCTTCTTGACTGCTCTACTTAGATACCTATCAGTCATTGCAAACTGTCCCAGTCCAAAAGCAAACAACACCCCCAAACTTGCTAGTTTCCCAATCTTCATTATGCCAGTAAACCAGGTGTTCATTTATCCAGTTGCTTGAACAAAAATCTGTGGAGTCATCCTAGACTTTAATTTTTCATATATATAGTCAGTGTATTAAAAAAATTCTTCCAAAGTTCACTACTACTATTCAGCTTCACCCCCACCATCCCCGTTCAAACCACCATCATGGTGTCCCAGCACTATCAAAATAGCCTCCTGTCAGCCTGCTTCTTACCCTTGAATCCATCTCTTACAGCAGCCAGGATGATGCTATTCAAATGTAAGTCCAGTCATGTCATTCCCCTCGCTCAGTACCCAGCAAGGGCTTCCCATCACATTCCACGCAACATCAAAAATCTTAGCATGTCCTACAAGTCTTCACTAGCTCCTGAGGCCTCTCTGAAGACACCTCTGTACCTCCTCACCACCCTATCTCCCATCCCTGTTATTCCTTCCTGCCCTGGGCTGAACTTAAGTATTCCCCAAGTACACTCCCTTTTCATTCTTCTTCCATTAGTTATGGCTCACTCCATCACTTCTCTTAGATGTTTGCTCAGACAAACCTCATAAAAAAGACTTAACATTGCTGCTTGAATCGACTCCTCCATTTCAATTTTAACTCTAACCATTGCCCAGTTTTACTCTTTCATATTGCTTTACTATTAACATTATACATTTATATAGTGTGTATTTTGTTTGTTCCTTTTCAAATCTAACATCTTTACTAGAACACTGGCTTCATCAAATATTGGGGGAGGGGAAGGGGGGATTTCACTCAGCTGTTGCCAGTACTTAGAACAGTGCCTGGTCATACTAGTGTTCAGCCAGTACTTATTGAACAAATATAGGAATGATTCAGGTGATCAAGCTGGTAATTATTAATCGGCCTCTGTGTTTAAGGCATGGCGCAGCTGGTTAAACTGTAGTTTCCAGGTGGGAATGCAATCTGTAAGACAAAGATGCAGTCATAACATTTTGGTGTGCTCCATGTCAGCGGTTGCCAACCAGTGGTCGGACCATTGGTGGTTCATGAGGTCCGAAAGGTTGGCGACCGCTGCTCCATGGGATACAAAATATGTTTTTGCTGCTTAAACAAATTAACTAAAACCATTAGGTTCTCTTAGTAATTTGTAGTTGTTACCTAACTAGTCATTTGCTACCCTATACAAGTAAAGTCAAAGTTTTGGGTGACTCAATCTCACATTCAAAAAAGACAGCAGACATCTGAAAATGCAACAAAGGTGTCAGAGATTTGAAAATGTATGTACTGGCATTAAGGGAACATGAAGGACTATAGATGGGTAGTTTCCATATCTGATGAACCTCTTTGATCATCCATCATGTTCTTCATTTCATTTTATACTCCATTGCATTCTGCATTTGTCATTTCAACCCGCAAGTTTGGTATAATTTTTTCCTTCACTCTTTTTCTTTGCCTCTTGCATCTCTTCATAGTTGCCTTCCCCTAATGAAGGTTTCCAAATATAACCTAGCTGACCAGTCCCCTCTCTACCCTTACTGAGTGCCTTAATCCTTGCCAACTTCCCTTGAACTGAAATTTTTCCAAGAATCTGGTATCTTCTCTGAAAGCTCACGGATATTTAAACTGCATATAAATACCATCAAAGCTATGAGATAATTAGTTTCCAAATTTCTACCAAAAATGCTTCCCTCAATCTCCTCCAAAATACTTTGAGAACTTCAAACCAATAAATATTTTAAGAGCATGTCTGATTTAGAAAGGATCATATTACATTTTTAAAAATTACAAAAAGATACCAAAGCATTATTTTCTCCCTTGGTCTTTCTGCCTTGGATCTTGAAGATGTTTAAAGGCCTTTTACCTGACATGTTAAAGGCATAGAAATATGTTGAATTACTGTGCCCACTGGATGTCCTTAACCTGACTGACATCTGGAAAGCAACTGAGTCAGCATGACATGACAGGGCTACGCAAGCTTTAACAGTGGTTCTCAACCTTCTGGCCCTTTAAATACAGTTCCTCATGTTGTGTGACCCAACCATAAAATTATTTTCATTGCTATTTCATAACTGTAATGTTGCTACTGTTATGAATCATAATGTAAATATTTGATATGCAGGATGGTCTTAGACAACCCCTTTGAAAGGGTCGTTCGAGCGCCAAAGGGGTCGCGACCCACAGGTTGAGAACTGCTGCTTTAGAAGGATCTCAAATACAGCTGGCCGATTCCCCTTAGCTGAAAATCGTCTATTTTTCTACCAAACTCAAACATGAAATGTGATTTTTGTAACCTTCATCATTGTAGCCTTGCATTGTGGTCAGATATGCACTGACCTGATTTCCCACCACCTGCCCCTTGTGCTAGATTATAAAGTACTTAGAGCCTATCTGCTTAATTAACCTTTTCTCTGAAGCATATACTATGGTGGCTGACATTAGTAATAGCTCAATAAATGTGGATTAAATAAGTAAATATTAACTAAAATTTTCATTCAAAAGAACTATTATGTACCTTTAAAAAGTTATTTATTTTAAAAATAAAAAACCTGTGCTGCTAGAAGTGTCTAAGATAATCAATGTAGCTTCTCCCATAAAAAAAAGGTTATTTTTAAATATATTTTTATTGATTTCAAAGAGAGAGAAATATCAATGATGAGAGCGAATCATTGATTGGCTGCCTCCTGCACACCCCACACTGGGGATCGAGGCCACACCTGGGGTATGTGCCCTGACCAGCTATGGAACCAGGGAATCGAACCCTGACCTCCTGGTTCACACGTCTATGCTCAACCACTGGGCCTGGGCCACCCCAGCCAGGCTTAACCATTCAGGTGTTTAAGACTTTATAGTCAGAGGGAACGGGAACAAGGAAGTTATACTCGGCAAAAGATCAGGCTGTTTGTTACAAGGTTACTTTTCTTCAGGGTAGTGTTTTCCATCCGCGTGTCATGGCAGGCACACTGGGATGTGGCAAGAATTTTTAAAGCATCTGCCTAATCTGCCTATCTAGTCAGGGGCACTGACCTCTTTTCCCTTAGACCAGAGGTTCTTAACCTTCCTAATGCCGCGACCCTTTAATACAGTGCCTCATGTTGTGGTGACCCCCAATTCCATTGTTACAAATTGAACACAATTAAAGCATAGTGATTAATCACAAAAACAATATGTAATTATATATGTGTTTTCCGATGGTCTTAGGCGACCCCTGTGAAAGGGTCGTTCCACCCCCAAAGGGGTCGCGATCCACAGGTTGAGAACCGCTGCCTTAGACTGTCAAATAAAAAAATCATAACAGCCAACACAATAATAGTTGTCTGTATCAGAATTATACCTATTTTGACTTTCGCCCAGTGGCCTTGGTTTCCACCCCTGCGGTTTGGGGGGCAGGGGGCGGGGGAGGGGGGGCTGCCTTGGCCGGGAGGTGTGGCCCGAGCTGCTGCTGAGTTTCCTAGCGAAGCGGGGAGCCTTCTCCCGGGCTGGACTGTCGCCTGGGTCTCCGAGGGCAGAGTTGGCTGAGCTGGACGCTGACGTCTTCTCTCTCCGTCTCATGCTCTGACTAATCTTTTCCAGGTGTCTGACTTCAGCCCGTTGGAGTCCTCAGCTAAGACCGCGGCCATGCCGGTGACGATGACATCCTCTTCGGGCTCCCCGAACATCCTGGGGTCCCCTGAGGTTCTGTGCCGCCTGCTCCAGCTGCTTTCCACCTGCCTGGCCTTCTCGCTGGTAGCCAGCGTGGACGCATATGTAGGGTTCTCGGGTGACTGGTGCATGTTCGCCTGGTGCTTCTGCTTCGCCGTGACCTTGATCATCATTGTGGTGGAGCTGGGCGGGCTCCAGGCTCCCTTCCCGCTCTTCTGGCGCAACTTCCCCATCATCTACGCCTACTACGCCACCCTCTTCTGCTTCTCGGCCTCCATCATCTACCCCACCACCTACGTCCAGTTCTTGAGTCACGGCCGCACCAGGGGCCACGCCATCGCCGCCACCGTCTTCTCTTGCATCGCGTGTGTGGCTTATGCCACTGAGGTGGCCTCGACCCGGGCCCAGCCCGGTAAGATCACAGGCTACATGGCCACCGTGCCAGGCCTGCTCAAGGTGGTGGAGACCGTCGTGGCCTGCATCATCTTCGTCTTCATCAGCGACCCTTACCTGTACAAGTACAAGCCGGCGCTGGAGTGGTGCGTGGCCGTCTATGCCATCTGCTTCATCCTGGCCACCGTGGCCTTCCTGATGAACCTGTTCGACTTCACCAACGCGCTGCCCATCCCCTTCCCCAGCTTCCTGTCCGGCCTGGCCCTGCTCTCCGTCCTCTTCTACGCCTCGGCCATGGTCCTCTGGCCTCTCTACCAGTTCAACGAGAGGTACGGCGGCTTCCCCGAGCGCAGGAGGGATTCCCTCTGCAGTATCAGCCACGTTAACTACGTGTGCGCCTGGGACCGCCGCCTGGCCGTGGCCATTCTGACGGCCATCAACCTGCTGGCCTACGTGGCTGACCTGGTGTACTCGGCTCACCCGGTCTTTGTCTGAGGCTGTCCCGGAGCTCCCGATGCCCTCTTCTCTGAGAGGATGTCTCTACTGGGTTCTGATCTCCGATGTCCTCCCCCTGGGGCTCCTCTCCCATTTCTGTCTTCTGCTCTCCCCTGTCCGGTACTCTCTGTCCCCATCCCTTCCTGCGTCTTTGGCTGCCCACACCCTGTGTTGCCTTTCTGTCCTCTCTCTCTCTCTCCTTTCCTCCCTAGTGGGTTCTTTCCTGGCGATCCACCCTGTTTGCTTTCTCACCTGCCTTGTTTCCTGTACTACTTCTTCCCACTTCCCTTCTTCTGCTTTCCTTGGGAGCCCTGGGACTTCTTGGTCACCCCCAACTCCACCCCAACTCCAAAGGTGCTAAGCTCCACACCCCACATAGCAGCTGGTCAGACCCAGGCCCCCTGAGGTGCCTCATTGCCAAAGCCTGTGCCCATGCTGGCTGTGCCTTAGTAGGTGTGTGTGTGTGTGTGTGTGTTCTGGGGATGGGAGGGTAGCTAGGGAGGGGGACCCTTTTCTTATAGTGGAAGTATAATAAAGCCTCCCCTTTAAGTAAAAATAAAAATAAAATAAAGTAAAATAAAGAAAAAGGAAAATTATACCTATTTTTTGTCAGACCAGGAAAAAATATTATATATATATATATATATATATATATATATATATATATATATATATATGTATATATATA
>NW_006294876.1:2129656-2149069 GCF_000327345.1 Myotis davidii | reverse complement strand
ATATATATGTATATATATGTATATATATTTGGTGTGCTTTATTTAGAATTTTAGTAATTAGTTTATGTGTGCCATGAGATGAAAAAGGTTGAAAATTGCTGCTTTAGGGGAGTGCAGGGTCTTATCTGTCAGATGACCTAACTAGTGCAAATTGGGTGATACCTGATTGACTGGTTTAAGATTCTATTTCTAGGAGAGAAAGTGTAATTAAGCAACTCCACTTTGGGCTTGCTGTCTTGTTTTTAACAGAGGTAAACTTGAATTTCATCTACATTTCTGCTCCTTCGTAGCAGGCAAAGCTAGAATACTGGAGTAGGACTGGAGGTGTTACATGTCTGGCCTTTTTTTGATTGATAGCATGAAGCATCATAGCCAAGCTTCTTCAAAATTGTTTTTGATGCCACTGGCAGAAAGAAAATAACAGGAGTGAGTGGGGCATTTTGCTGAGAAAGTGTGATATTTCCTAGGCTCTTATCTGTCTACTGTCTGAAAACAATATCCTGCTGCAAAAGGCCTGTTCACTTGTTTCAGATAATAATTTGTGGATAATTTATGATTGAACATGGTAACACAAGGCCAAAAGTCACCCTAGCTCTGTGGTTCTTAACAGGGAGCAACTTGACCACTCCCACTCCCACTCCCCATCCCACCCCTATTCCCCCATTCCTGGGGGGCACTTGTCCATGTCTGAAGACATTTTTTGTTGTCACACAAGTGGGTGGTGCTTTGGAATGGAGTTGGGTACAGGCCAGGGATGCTGCTGAAGATCCTATGATATAGAGAGCAGCTCCCCACAACAAAAAATCGTCTGGCCCAAAACTTCAATAGTGCCAAGATAGAGAACACCCACCCTAAGTAATAGCAAAACTCTTTCCAAGATCTGAGTATAAAAGAAATAGTCAGAATTTTAAAAGAAACACTGAAAGGGAAATCATTAACTACATAAAGAAGGATATTCTATTAAAAAGGTTTTCGGTAGTAAAAAAAAAAAAAAGGTTAAATATTAATGTAAGGTTGTTTTTTTAAATCTTAAGAGAAACAAATAGGGGTAAAAAGACAGCATACCAAGACTAATTGTGAGGCAGGATAGTAAAAAGCTAGGAAAACTCCTTGGCAAATGGAACGGGGAGACTGAGACAGATGACTGATTCAAACTGGCCCGATCCAGCACCCTGACTCACCTGCCTCCTTCTCCCTTGCAAGACCTCTCCTTCAAGCATTAAGACAATGAGGTTCTGATCAGCGTCAAATCACTGGAGGCCCAGGAAAGCAGCAAAACCAGATGAAGCGAAGCAATTCCATGGCTGACCTCAGGACAAGATACAATGAACAATGACCCCCTACCCTAGCACCAATCTATCAATAGAGACCACACCCCTGAAAGGACACACCAGGAAAGCTGATGAATATTCTATTGAGATCCTCTCCTCCGCTATAATTACTGCCTTTAGGAAAAAGGTAAAAATCCTTAAGGCAAAGGACCTAGTTCGTTCTCTCTCTCTCTCTCTCTCTCTCTCTCTCTCTCTCTCTCTCTCTCTCTCTCACACACACACACACACACACACACACACACATCTGTACCTTCCCCTCTCCCCCCACCCCCTTTTATCTTAAGGCACATATCTTCGCTTTCTTTCTCCAAGGACCCTTCTTTAGCCTTGGTAACTTGTTTCCTGAGTCCACCCAGCCAGCTGGCTCACTTCTTCTGTCTCTGTGACTTTCTTTCTAAAGGGCCAAAGCAGCCATGCTTAGTCTCACTACTATTATATAATCTTGCTTCTTCTATCTTAGCCCTTCCTTTGTTTTCCCTGTCCCCCAACTTTAATAAATGTACTCTCAAAATCACCTGGGCTCATATTGTGAAAACTTTCCTGCACAAAGTCAAGAATCCAGAGCCTACATCGCTGCCAACAACTGAACAGGTTATGCATAATGCAAGAACATATGCTCAGAATAAAAAGCTAATTTAAAATAGATTAAAAGTAATATATGTGCAAGAGGTAACTCATAACAGTGGAGAGATTTACCTCCTTTCAGCTTATTTTTTATCTTTTTCAGTGCTCAATGAACAGACTTTCCCCTGATTTTAAAAAATATTTTGGTTTTAAGATGGAAGCCAAATTTTACACCTGAAAAATTATAAACTCCCAGTAATTTAGATTTTAAAATTTCTAAAATAAATATATACTATATATATATACATATATATGTATGTATATGTATATACACACACACACACATATATATATATATATATATATATATATTTATGCTGAAATCCATTTACTAAATAACAAGAAATATTTGATGGCAGTAATGAGAATGATACCCACGGGTAGTAGTGATAAGCAAAAATTTGTATAGGAAAATGTTAATCCTAATAACGTGGGTTTTAAAACCAAAAACACACACAAGAAATCCCCAGTTGTCAAAGAGATCATGTTCGTAACTCTTAGACAGACAGAAAGAAAATATTTAATATGACATTGATTGAATTTTTTTCAAGTTTTATCATTTGCAAATAAAAAGAAGCAGAATAGGGCACCCCAAAATTGCCTCTTCGCATAAGGATTATATTGAACTGATTATTTTTCAGTAACAGCAGATACAGGAAAAGCTCTAAAAACCAAGAGGTTACTTTTAATAAAAGGAGATTTGCATTTTTTTATTTTTTATTGTTGACAGTATTACAGATGTCCCCCATTTTCATCCCCTTCTCCCAAGCCAGGACATTTACATTTGTAAGGAAAATCTCTGCTTGTAGGGTGTCTACAGCTCTGTATCAGGAACAGAAGGGTGACCCTAAACCTCTAGAAACTCTTATCAATGGAGAACGGAATGAGCTCAATCTGCATAATAACCATATACTTGTTTACTGTGCTTTTTCTGGTCACCTCCCATAGCTGCCCCTCCTCCAAAACCTTTCTTTTGTCTTTAGCTGAAGATGTTCTTTAAGGAGCTGGGCTTGACCATTTAGAGGAGTTACCCACATATACTAGTACAGGAGGTATACATACATGTTATTACCAGTAAACTTCTGTTTGCTTTTCTTCTATTAATCTTTTTTATTACAGGGGAGTCTTAGCCAAGAACTTAGAAGGGTAGAGGGGAAATTCTTTTTTCCTCTCCTACTTAGATGCTATTTGTTGAAATTTTGAAAAATACTGAAAACGAAAGAGATATTTTGCCACCCAGGAATAACAAACATGCATTTACAGCCAAGAAGCTTCTCCCTCCACAGCAGAAGGCCCCTCGAGGAGGGGGGCATTGGTGAGAGGAGGAAGGAGCCACTGTCACTGCTGGAATAATCATGCAGCAGAGGCTAGTCAGAGAGGTGTCTGCTAGGAAGGGAGCCATATGCTGTGCAAGGACTTTCTTTTTTATTTTGTTTTTGTTTGCCCCTCTCTGATGGGCCAGAAGATTTGGAGATCCCTTCCCTAACCCCATGCACTCCACCTGGACAGTACCAACTGAATAGGTATAGACTCCAGTAAAGACAAAGAGGAAGAAAACTTGAAATGGGTTAGATGGATTTCAATCAGGGATACAGAGGTGAGAACCAGAGGAGAGAGATTAACCAATGCCTGTAGGAGGGGATTTAAAGACCAAGAATTCTATTTACATAATAAGTCGTCTCCACCAGCTAGTCTTTAGGAATGCATACTGAGAAAGATTTTCTTTTGCTAATTAACTAAACCCTCTAGTCTTCCCAAACATTATGGTTCCACTAAGGGAATTCTACTCCACTGACAAGAGTATTTTGATCATTTTCTCATATCCTTCTAAAATACATATATTAACTATGAGATGGCATACATTACATGCATGTACCATTTATTTATTCTCTCATAGGATATTTAGGTTATTGCCCCTTTTTATCTGGGGTGTGTGTGTGTGGTTTTTTTGTTCTGTCTTGTTTTTTATGGGAAAAGGGCAGGGGCAGGGTTATTATAAATAATGTTTGTATAAGCATCCATACAGAAATTTTTCTTTGCATTTTTCTGATCATTTCCTTTAAAGTAGTATCTATGGGCCAAGAAGTAGGAACTAGAAGACATAACTGCATTAATGATAAACAAAAAAACAAACAAAAAAAAACCACACAAATTTCAAACCAACTGCAGTCACTCTTTTAAAACACAGAAATAAACAAGAGTTCTCATTTTCAGGTGCTGCATTTCTAATTGCTAATTGCCTTTACAATGTCATGACTGCTGTCCTGACTGCCTTTGCTCTTGACACATTTTCTTGGGACATGACCAGTTCCATGTCCTTAATGTTCACGTCTGTTACATTAACTTCCCCTCTTCACTCTCCACTTAATCAGAAGTCTGTCTTTTTCTCGCATGTTTCAGGTAGCTTCACCTTGAACTTTGAATTTCTCAGCAGCTGCTAGCTGTGCTTGCTGAGACAGGTTCTTGATCGTGGCATTCCCCCAAACCACGTAGTTATCTAAAGCTGGGTGGAGAGACTGGCTTTCCATGTTTGTAGATATGAGATCTCCAAGTCCCTCATGATGGCCTTGGGAACCTGGATCCTAAGGAAACCTTTCATCTTCAGCCCAGGGCCTATTTCTGGAACTTTCACGTTATACCAGCAGCCTGGGAATCAATTCCAGAGGCAGCTTCTCTCTGAGATGGAGCCGGAGACCAAACAGCTCTTCCTCAGCCCTTGCCCTGTGGTCTCTGGTGGGCCACCACAGAGAGTGCTTTTTCCCCATCCTGCTCATTTTTTGGACCTCAACTTACACTGTAGTAAGGTTGTAATTTCTCAGCTCTGTTAGCATTTATTATACATTGATTACCAGCTTCTTTATATGTTCCAGAATCTTCTCTTTTTTATTATGCCATTGGCATTCCCATTGGCTTTTCAATATCTTATGGATTTACTTAAGGTATTTCTTATTTTATTTTAATAGGATTTGAGAAGGGAAACTGATTACTATGCCTCTCTATGCCTCTCTGGACCATAATTCAAACGCTCTTTATAGAGTAAGATTGCTTGTGTTCAAAATTAGCCTTCATCACTTTCCAACTGTATGACCTGGACAAATTACTGTGCCTCAGTTTCCTCATTTGTAAAATGTAGATGACAATGCATAGTGTTTTCATACAGAGTCCATGTATAGGACACTCCCTAAATGCTAGCTGTTATTGTTATTTTGTCTGTCATATCTAATCTAATAAAAGAGAAACATGCAAATTGACCACACCTTTGCTACGCACCAAGCCACACCTACCAGGCAATCAGAGAGACTATATGCAAATTAACACAACCAAGATGGCGGCCAGCAGCCACTGACCTGGAGCAAGCAGGAGGCTTGGTTGCCCCGGCGATGGAGGAAGCCAAGCTTCCTGCCTGCCCTGGCTGGCTGTGGCCTCCGCTAAAGGCAACAAAGTTTCAATTATAGAAGATAAATAAATCTTAGATACCTGCGTCCAGCCAGCCTCCACTGGGAGCTTGGGAGGCTGGGGGCCATGGCCAGACTGCAAACAGCTATCAGCCCCTCACCCAGGCTGGGAAGGCACTCCAGCAGGGACCCCCACCCTGAAGGGGATGTGGCCAACCTGCAAACAGCCATCAGCCCCTCACCCAGGCTGGCCATACCCTCATGAGGTGAGGGTCCCTGACGGGGGGCTTGGCAGCCTGCAAAAAGCCATCAGCCACTCACCCAGACTGGCCAGGCACCCCAGCAGGACCCCCTACCCTGAAGGGAGTGTGGCCAGCCTGAAAACAGCCCTCAGCCCCTCAACCAGGCTGGCCAGGCCCCCCAGGGGGACCCTCACCCTGATCCAGGACACCCTTCAGGGCAAACCAGCCAGCCCCATCCATGCACCAGGCATATAATAAAAGGGTAGTATGCAAATTGACCCTAACAGCAGAACAACTGGGAAGTACTGGTCACTGTGACACACACTGACAACCAGGGGGCAGACTCTCAATGCAGGAGCTGCCCCCTGGTGATCAGTGCGCTCCCACAGGGGGAGCTCTGCTCAGCCACAAGCAAGGCTGACAGCTGCCAGCACAGCAGTGATGGTGGGAGCCTCTCCTGCCTCCTCAGCAGCGCTAAGGATGTCTGACTGCAGCTTAGGCCTGGTCCCCGTTGGCAAGTGGACATCCCCCGAGGGCTCCTGGGATGCCAGAGGGATGTCTGACTGCCAGCTTAGGCCCAATCCCTCGGGGAGTGGGCCTAAGCCAGCAGGTTGACATTCCCCGAGGGGTCCCAGACTGCAAGAGGGCACAGGCCGGGCTGAAGGACCCCCCTCCCCCGTGCACAAATTTTTGTGCACCAGGCCTCTAGTATATTATAAAAGTTGTCTTTTACTTATAATGATGCATATTTATGTGTATAGATATAGGAGTTTGTGTATGTATCTCTGTGCTTTTCTATAATAAAGGCTAGCACTTAGAGCAGTGATGGCGAACCTATGACACGCGTGTCAGAGGTGACACGCGAACTCATTTTTTTGGTTGATTTTTCTTTGTTAAATGGCATTTAAATATGTAAAATAAATATCAAAAATATAAGTCTTTGTTTTACTATGGTTGCAAATATCAAAAAATTTCTATATGTGACACAGCACCAGAGTTAAGTTAGGGTTTTTCAAAATGCTGACACGCCAAGCTCAAAAGGTTCGCCATCACTGACTTAGAGGATGCTTACCATGTACCTTTTAAGCACTTCACGTATATTATCCTCTAGTTCCAAAGGAGAAATCCCAATGGAAGTTAGAAAATATTTTGAACTGATAATGACAATACAACAGAGTAAAACTTATGGGGTGCTTTTTCCCATTATGTTTCTTAATTAGCTATCACTGGTGTCTTAAAAATGGTTTAGTTTTGGTTTATTTACTTTGAATCTAGTTTCAATACTGAGCAAAGCTTCAGGCAAAGGGTTCATGAGCCATTGCTTTATTAGGGATCACCATTCCCAGGAGTAGGAAAGAGGACAAGCGGAGTGAAGCTGGGGCGATGGGAGAGTCATGTGAGTGTTCCCTCCTGAGATGGCTGTTGCAAGGGGCTTGCTCATCTGAGGAGCCCGTCCTCAGGACTGTGTAAACTGCTCCACCTCTGCATGGTCTTTCAGGGGAAGGGAGGGCCAGGAGGGGCCATACTTTGTTTACCAGCTTCCATCGTCTTTTTCTCTGAGATTTTGGACTCTCGTTTCCGCCCCAGCCTTGGCAGAAATGTAACCCAATAAGCTTGCTTCTCTCCAGGAGCTAGGCCCCTTGAGTCCAAGATGCTTCAGCAAGGCTCTGACACCTTCACGCAGAACCTTTCTTTCAATGTATCCCGCTTTTCCGGTTGTTCTCACTGAGGCATTGGTTTGCTAAAAGCCAAACCTTTGATGTCAGAAGAGAAAGTTCGCTCATATGTGTGATGTGTGATTGTTTTTTCATTGCTCTTTTTTCCTAAATAGTCAATAGTTTTCGTCTTAGTTGACCTAACAATCAGTAAGAGGTATATTGTGGTTGTTTTTTTTATTATTACTATTGGCTTTCTATTACTCTAACAAAGTCTCTAAAACATAGTAGGCCAAAACAATAACATAAGTACCTCACCATTTCAGAGAGTCGGGAGGTGAGGTGTGGCTCAACCATGTACCTCTAGCTCAGAACCTGTCGCAGGCAGCAATTAAGGTGTCAGCCAGGACTGACCCATCTCAAGGTTCAACTGGGAAATGATCTGCCTCCAAGATCATGCAGACGGTTGTTGGCAGGATTCCATTTTTCTACAAGATGCTGAACTGAGGGCCTCAGTTCCTCCATGACTATTGGCTTCAAGTATCTTCAGTTCCTTGACAGCTGGGCAGCTCAACCAGGCAGCTTGCCTCATCAAATGAGCAGGTGGAAAGAGCCGGAGGGAGTCTAGCAACAGAGAACTCAGTCTTTTGTAACCTAATCACAGAAGTGATATCCCATCACTTTTATTGTATTCTGGTTGTTAGAAGCAAATCGCCAGGTCCCGCTGTAGGCTTTGCCTACATTTAAGCATCTCCCAGTGTATTTGGAAAAGTCTATCTGACCCTACAGAATGTGGCAGACACCACACGTTCACTGCCTTCCTAGCATCTGGGTTACAGGTACATATAAGGTGTATATTTATGCACTGAGATGTACCCCTGCTGACTTTGAACGAGAAGTCACTAAGGGAAGAAGCAGGTGGCCATAGCTGGGCACCTGCTGCCAAGTACCAGACACAGCAGTGAAGTGGATGCATTGCAGATGCAGCAGCCAGTACTCCTGCAGTCCACAATGCAATACCTTTGCCTGATTATCCGCACACTTCTGGGTTCCCTAGACTCCAAGCCCGATGCTGTGACCTTCTTGGAGATTGTGAGCTAACCTCTATTTTTAACTAAATTTTTTCTGGTTAAATTAGCCAAAATTGTTTTCTTTAGCTTGCAGTGAAGAAATCTGAATGCTATAATGTCTTCATTATCCTGTTAATTACATTCCATTTAGGGTCTTCGCCAAGATCAGCATCTTTTCATTTCTGCTCTTCATCCTCCATTTCCCTTTTGCTCAGCTTCTTTGTATTTCTATATTTTCCCTGTGTATCTTACGGTATGTGTGTGTCTCTTTCACCTAATAATTTCGTTTTTTGCAGTATCAGTTGGGCTTCCAATGACAATTTGACTTCGGCAATTTTATCTTTACACTGTTTTCAATCGCATACGGTTATTTCTACCTACCTACCAGCTATCCGGGCATCCCTGAGCCCAGTCAGGTTAACACATAAAATTAACCATCACATCTCTTTAACTTCATTTTCACTGAGCAAGTTGTTTTGTCTTCAACCAAAAGCCACTCTATCTCTACTCTGGATCCATATCCCCTCCTGGCTCTGGGAGCCAGAGTGCTCTTTTTGGCTTTTTTCTGAAATCTCTCTCTCTCTCTCACTCTCTCTCTTTCTCTCTCTCTTCTCTCTTTCCTATCCCCCCCTTAAAATAATAACCTGAAGCCTTTCCCACTGATAAAGTGAGGATCCTTTCACAAATTTCGCTGCTTTCTGGACACATCTCAAACATCCCATGTTTAGGACCAAACTCATAATCAGCCTGTTTAAACATGTCCCTCCTGAGCTCTCCATCTGGGGGAATACCTCTACTCTCACTGAAACATCTGGCAGAGCCTCCATATCCCATCAATTAGTAGGTGCTAAGGACTCCACCTCCCCTAGTTTAGGCCACATTTATCTATACTGACTCTGCCTTAGCCCAGGCACTCTTCATTTCTCCCTGGGACTACTGCAGAGACCTTCTAATTAACCCCCATCTCCAACTTCGCCCTCCCTCCTAGCCATTCTCCACTCCACTGCCAAATTCATCTTTCCAATATAAACATTTACTCATCTTAGGGACATGATTAAAATCCCCCTGGAGAATAAAGTCCAAGTTCCTCAAACTGGCATTCAGGGCTTCCAGGTCTGGTCCCCGCTCACCTTTCCAGCTCACTTCTTGCCACACTGGCCCCTGTACATTGGCACACTAAATATATTTACAGACCTCCAAATACACCATTCTCTCTCCTGTCTGTGATTCGTCAATGTGATATTTTGCTCTATTTTTTTCTTCTTTCTGTCATGTGCTCTTACCACATTACCCCTTTCCTAGTTTCCTAGTTCTGCTCAATCTTGAAAAACTCAGCTCAATTGTCAACTTTTTGGATATTCTTTCTCAATGGAGAATAGAGTAGGCTCATTCTACCTTGTGACTCAGAATACTCCGAATTTTCCCAAAACACTTAGAACAGTGTATTGTGACTTTCTGTAGTCTTGTCTCTTCCTGCTTCCCACTGCAACCTTATCTTCACCTCCTTGAAAGCAGGGACTTTATCTCTGATGTCTGTATTTGTAGCTATATGCATAGTGCCAGGCTTATATTAGGTGTTCAATAAATGTCTTAAATAAATAACCTCATTGCTCTATGAGAGCCATTTGCATACATTCTTTGTCTCTTTTGCTGGCCAAACACTTTGAGAATAGAAACTCTCATTTCCACTGCCTTCTACCATGCTGTTTACCTTTTTTTTTTTAATGATTCTTTTGAAATTTCTAAAAATAATTTTTTACTTATTTCAGAGAGGAAGGGAGAGGGAGAGAGATATAAAAACATCAATGGTGAGAGAGAATCATTGATTGGCTGCCTCCTGCATGCCCCCCTTCTGTGACCTCCTGGCTCATAAGTTGACTCAGCCACTGAGCCACACCAGCTGGGCTGTTCACATTTTAGGCACACAGTAAGTGTTGATTTAAATTACCATTAGTGTTTCATATGTTCAGATTAACCTAAATGGTGCTCATTGAAAACAAGATGTTCATTTTTACAATGCTGACCAACGTGATGCCATATTTAAACAGATGGTTAGTTTCGACTTTATAATTACATGGAATATATTCTTTCAGACAATAAATTGCTGTAGAACCTTTGGCATTCATTCTATATTTAATCGTTTGCATTGATTCTACTAGGATTTTGTACTAAGGTCCTTTCTAACTTTAATCAGGACCCCCAAGGAGGATAATTCTCTATAGCCAGAGTGTCCAATCTACCACAATCTGGATAAAATAACCTACAGAACGATTCAGCTCCCTTTGGTGTCACTGCATGCTCACCAAGCTTAAGCATAGTTATCTGTTAGATGACAAGGAATGGAAAATTCTCTGCTCCACCCCCTGGACAATGCTCTACTTAGCCCTGAAAAATTCTGATTCTGGATCACTTTTTGTGAGATTTCACATACCTTTTAGAACATTACCCCTGTGGGGTTACATTTAGATGCATCAACACTTATTTTATAGTAGCTGTAATTTAAATTCCTCAGTATTTGATAAAAACTCTTGCACTGAGGTTGAGATTTGGGAAGAAAAGTGGGTTATCATATAATTTTGAAGGTAGATTGCTTCAGCTGTTGGTAAATTTCATCCAAATTATGTTTACTTTTTTAAAGCTCCTAATGTTCGCTTTTACTAATCCAAGCGTTAACACAACACATTGATTATTGTGTAAAGCATATACATTTTAATCATAGTGAAGTTGCATTACACCAGGTTAGATTCTAAAGTCAGCCTATTTGGCATAAGTCATGTATAAAAAATTAGCCTTGATGATCACCCAAATAAAGGCAGGCCTTCCTTCTCTCCCAAGTCCAAATCTCTTCTCTCATTACTACAAATTGCTGTTGCATCGGCTCCACACCAAGTTAAGTTACTGACTTGCATTTAAGGGCCATTTTGTGTGAATAATATATAGCTATAAAACAAGAATTACTTTAGTGATGTGAGATGATCAGGCAAGCAGAGGAACTGGAGGTCAACATCAGATTTCATTCTCACCTAAGAGTACATGCTCTTATGTGGAGTGTGGGCAGAATCACCAAAACATTCTATTCTCTCTCTTGTCATAGAAGTTAAATGTGCATATTCTGTGCCCACACTGGAAGTTTTAAAAATTGTTCTCCATAGCTTTTTACAGCCCCAACTAAAACCAAGAGCTCATCTGTCTGCTCAACCTATTCCAAAACTTGTCCATTTCTAGTCGTCACACATCTGATTTCGGTGCTGGAGTTCTGACCTTCCTTTACTGTGATCACATAAGAGCAAACTGGATTTGTCTATTTCTTCCATATTTCAATGTACATAGAGGAGAGACCTGATGGCATTACCCATGGTTCTGTCTTTAGATCACTTCTTAAATAGCCATATGGTACCCATCTGAGGAAATACGTTGGATACTTGAGATGTGGAAGTGGTCAGTTTACTGACAACTGGGGCTTCTTTTGAGAGAGTCTTTGATCTATAGTTGAGCTGGAATTTGGGATTCATAACAATAGAAAGTTGAAATAAAATTTTTGTAATAAAACAAAAAGATTCTAAGGTCTATCTCTGAGGTAAGCTTTAACTTGCTCCCTAACTGAGCTTTTACTTACAAATCTAAGTAAATTTTAATCTGGCATCTGGGAGTGTCAGCTCTCACTGAGAGCCCCACTGCAAAGACAAAAGGGCAATTTTTAAAAATAAAAAAAAAATAAAGAAAAGGAACATGAGCAAGAGGATTTGGGATCCCTGACAACTGAAGTAGAGAGGAAGGGACAATGACTAACATATACTCTCGCTTTAATCCTCTCAGCCACTCTGTAAAGTGTTATTTTTGCCCCGTTTTACAGAGGAAGAAATTTAACTTTAAAGATATTTTTCATAATCCTCAAAGCCATGCAGATAGTTAGTGCTATACTAGAGATTCCACAACAGTCTGTCTGACTCCCACACTCTGTTTTTTGTTTTGTTTTATTTTTATTATACCAAGCTATTAGTGTTATTCTAAATCCCATGGTTTCTCTTTGCCATCATCATAAGTGTACTTATTTTTATAACTTTTTCTTTTCTCATCAAGCTAGGAAATTTGTAACTACTGAATCCTTTAAAAGGTTTCCATAGAGTAAGTTAGATTGTTAGACCACTCCAACCTCTGAAAATGACTAGAAATCTTAAATAAACTATAAAAACAAAAGAAGAAATTAATTCTCAAGCCAGACACTGTGGTCAGAAGAGCACTAGATCCAGTTTTTGCACTGGGATTGTTTTGCCAAAACTGACACACTTGAGTTTTAGTTTTCACAGCCTCAAGCCGTGATGCAGGGAACAGAACACAATGCCAGGGTTGGCCCCTCGGTGGAAGTCTAATGGGCGATGGTCTAGAACAGTGGTTCTCAACCTTCCTAATACCTCAACCCTTTAGTAGAGTTCCTCATGTTGTGATGACTCCCAATTTCATTGTTACAAATTGAACATCATTAAAGCAGAGTGATTAATCACAAAAACAATATGTAATTATATATGTGTTTTCCGATGGTCTTAGGCAACCTCTGTGAAAGGGTCGTTCCACCCCCAAAGGGGTCGAGACCCACAGGTTGAGAACCGCTGGTCTAGAAGATGAGATTCCAAAAGGTTACAACCTAGTCTGGGGAAAAACAAGAGAGAAATAACCACCTCCAGATTTGGGGCACTGTAGGGACCATCCACTGTCTCAACTTGGCTTTGAGCAGATTCAAGGAGAAAAGGGCCCTGAGAATCTGGAGCAAGCAGTTGGTTCCTGGGAAGATGTAAAGCCCCAATTCAAAATACCTATGAGATCCAATAAGCTTCAAGCCAAAAATTTTTTTAAATAAATCTTTATTGTTCAGATTATGACAGTTGTTCCTCTTTTTTTCCCCCTATAACTCCCCTCCACCCAAAATTTTTATTTAGAATAGCAGTTACATCGGTGAGGACATCACCTGAAAGAGGAGCTATAAGGAGTTAAGGATTTTGTTTGTTTGTTTGTTGTTATAATTACTGGGAGCCCATAGGCATTTTGCAGGTAGGAACAAAGGCACGAAACCTCCATAATTAAGAAATGTTCCATCCAAGATGCTAATAGTGTCACCATTGTTAACTAGTTATTAAAAGGAAGGAGCAGAGGGTATTGGACACTCAGCCTGTTTGCTTCACCAGGAAACTATAGCTTCACACTCCCCACAGGGAACCACCGTTCAATGAACCACCAGTGGATTCCGGAAGACCACTGGGGGAAGAGACAGGATAAAGGGGAAGGTATATACATGCGCAATAAAGTAAAACTGGCACAGGGGAGGTACTTAACCATAGAGGACTGTCAGTCTAACCTGGGAAAAAGATCATTGGCTAGGGGAGTGGAAGCCAATTCAATCCTGGAAAGTTTGGGAAGCTGATTGGTTATTTTGAAAAAGCTTCTGATTCTGCCCATACAATGTGGCCTTGACTTACGAGTTTAATTCATTCCATGACGGAGCTCGTAACTCAAATTACTCATATGTCAAATCAATTTTCACCATTACAATGAATTGAAATGCCATTAATCCGTTCCGGACACCCAAAAAACATCACAATTGTTTTGTTAAATGTTTTTAAATAAGAAAAAGGTATTTAAAAATAACGAATATTGTATAAAAACACAATACTGAACAATAGAATGTAGTGCAATAAACCTGTTTTATTACGTTTAATGTACAGCATTTACCTTGGCGATCAAACGACTTAAAGATGCTGTTGGAGGAGAAAGGCTGAAATGAATAACTGAGTAACTGAATCTTATTTGCTGATTTTTGCCCTTTTTGCCACGCTTTCATCACTTTCATCTACAGTTTTCGATAAAAACCTGTCCAATGAGATCTGTTTCATCCTCCCTTTCGAATATTTCTGAAATGAGTTAGGCAAGTGTAGCTCCATCATGCGTTGTCAGTTCCTCAGAGTGCTCCTCGATGAGCTCCTTGATGTCACCTTCCTTTATATCCGCGCTCGCTGCCTCACCGTGTCTGACAACGGAGTGAATGCTGGTCCTCATTTTAAAATTTTCGAACCAGCCCCGGCTGACTTTAAACGGCTCACCCGATGCCTCGTCCATTGAAGTGCCTGGGGTCTGCTGCAGCAAAACAGCGTCAATAGCTTGTGCCTTCTCGCAGATTATAGCCTTCGTCACGGCATCTCCTGAGAGCTGCTTCTCCGTTAACCACACCATCAGCAGCTCCTCCATATTTTCATGGATAGATGTCCGCTGTTTAGAAATTGTTTTAACGCCCTTGGCTGGAGTTGTAACCTGTATCAACTCCTTCTGCTTCAGTATGGTGCAGATCATAGAAGTGCTACGCTCGTACTGCTTCACCAAGTCGATTACACGCACACCTTGGTCATGTTTTTTGATAATTTCTTTAATTCAATGTACTTCATCCACTTCTTCTTAGCACTGTCCTTCGCACTTACTTTCTTCAGATCCATGGTTGAAAAAATGAAGTTTTGCTAAATAACTGTGAGCACAAATGCGAGCACAACACTGATGCTTCAACTATGAGCTAACCGCTTAAAGTGAACGAGTGAGACACGTGATGCTGGGCTGATGTTGTGGCGTTCACTGTGACGTTCACTGCGCCAACTAGCGGTGGGGTATCTGAAGCTGGCTCGTAACCCGAATTTTAGTTCGCAACTCAAAGCAAAAAATCAGCCGAGAGACTGCTCGTATCTCGAAAAACTCGTTAGTCGGGACACTCGTAAGTCAAGGCCCCACTGTATTTCAATTTCCTCTGCATTACTAATTCAGTTACCACTTGCCTATTGCCTTTCTAACTTCCAAAGTTATGCTGTTATCCTCTCTAGTCTTATTCTTTTTATTATATGAGCTTTGACTTTTCAAAATCTCTGTTATTGTCATCTTAGTGAGATTTGGGGAAGCGGCAAAATTGTACACATGTAACCAATTTACATATTTAGCCGAATCTCTCTCTTATTTTCTTCCCCCTTTAAAACAGAAGTTCTCTGTCTCTCTTCTCCTCTTCCCTGTTGGGTGTATACTGGGGGGACTGGTGGTGCTTATATTCACAACTCAGGCTAAGAGCACAGGACCCTGCAAGTCTGGACTCAAATAGGGAGGATATGTTAAGATCATAATATCTGGAAAGGGTGCATGGATGCTGGACAACTCAGCACAAGCACATATTAGATACCTAATTCCTAACTGAAGGGCACTGTGATTCCTGCTTCTCCAGAAACTGCATCTGACCATGAGGGTGAGGCCCCAACAGCTGCATTTATGCCGTGAATGCCCCTGCCCTGGATAATGTACCCACGCTGGGCCAATCACATGATCTCCCCTTGGGATTTGGACATTGAACCCAGATGGTAGAATTAAGAGTTATTAGTAACTGAAACAAGTGCATGACAGTGGCCCTGAAATTCCATTGCTGAAACCCCCAGAGATACTATTGTCCCCACACATCATGAGGCCCAGTGGGTCAGTTCCTTTCTGTGTTCCATGAAAAACCACCATTCAACCATATCTGTATTATGAGCTCTTCCTTTTCTTTTTGCTCAGACTGGCTCTTGGTTGCTGTAACTTCCTTCAAAATAACCTAGAAGAGCGAAACGGCATTCTTAAAGGTGCTGCATTCAATTTCCATGAAACAGTAGGGTGTTGAGCTGCTGTTGGAGGAATGAATTATGTGCAACTCTTCTCAACTTCATGTGCAGTTACTTCACATTGATAGCTTGAGGTCCGTCATGGTGGGAGTATTTACACCATGTGAATTGGCAAATACTACAAATCAGAATTTGGAGATTTCCTCCCCTCTCCCCAGGAAAGCTGGTGCTTAAACATTTAACCACTGATTGTAATTCTAGTTGCAGATTTCCCTAGCCCTCAGTTTGCCCATGCCTTAAGTGGGTAACACTTCTGGCTTTCTTTCTTCTCAGAGATGTTGGGGTTTAACCGAAATTAAGAAAACAAAGATTTTAAACTACTGAAATGTTCAGTAACTTTGGACAATATATACATCAAACTTTAAATGAATTCAAGTAATAGCATGAATGACTAATGACACATTTTTTTTTAAGGAGTAAATACTTTTCTGAGAACAGGATGTAACTGGAACCTAGGTTTGTTCGGAGCTAGGATGACTGAAGGTCGAAGTCTGTATTTTCTGAAGTTAGTTCCTAGGATTCTTATACAAACATGGTATTTATCTACAAGCTACGTATTAGTCAGTCAGCATTTATAGAAGCAATGTGGAAAGAATGGTGAGGTGGATTACAATTCCCCACTGTTACAAGGTCATAGACTGGGCATATATAATCTTAACTGGCTTATTTATAATTGGGTAAATAAAGATAATAAAATAATACTCAGAACATACTCAGAAATAAGTAAGTAGATTCTCCACCCATTTTTATTTTTTATTTTTTTTTAGCAAATTGTCACTACCCTCAACCACAATCACAGAGTAGAGAGAATGAAGTTATCTCTTACTGCTCTTCCCCTTTCTGCTCAGTAGAAAATTCAACTAATTTTTCTCTGAAAGATTAAAACAATCATCTAGTTTGTAGGTGAAAGAAGTCAACTATCAGTACAATACACTATTGCTTTATATTGTGTACAAATATGTCTTACAAAGTAAATCCATGTGCTTCATCTTTTTTTGATTCTACTAACATCTATTTTTCTTTTAAGTTTCAATACAACTCTTACCTTGCCTTTTCCCTTTACTTAATATAAAATAGAGGCTTTTGGATAAAATATGACCTGAATTTCTATTTCCAGTGTACAGGTATGGCTGCTGCTACATTCAGATCCATATCTTGGGTGTTTTGCTCTGTGCTTTAAGCACTTGGATTAACAACAACTCTGTGTTCTCTCACTGAAAATAGATGTTGAATCGGGACAGTATGGATATTTTATCATTGTGAAAAAGTATGCGATAGGTAAGCAATTCGGATTCTATTAGAAAACTACTACAAAGCAGGTGTTCTTGTTATTTATAGGTGCTTTGGAGAACATCAAGAGGGTATAGCCCTTATCCACTGGGACTTCAGTTGAAGGACAAAACAGGAAACAGAGCAAATAAGTCAGAAACATGAGTCGGAAGGAAGGCAGATTTCACAGATGAGATATTAGTGACTTTCAGTCCCATTTCTCTTCTCTCCTGAACCCTCTCTTATTCCTTCTTTTCTAAGGGGAGAATTTTACTAGGGGAGCAGATTAAAAAGATTTGGTGAAACATAATTCTGAAAACAAAGTTGCAGAAGAGGGATTTTGCTGAGAAAAGCCTAAGAGAAATACGTTTTTCACACACAAGGAACAGCCTAAGAATATTTATAGGATGAAGAGCAATATCAAGACCTGGAGAAAATGAAGAAAAGATATATATATGGGCAAGGGAAGAGTGAAATTTGACCAAACCAGGGAAGGAAGTGACTAGGAAGCAGTTATAATGCATAATGGAGTATTATATGTTTATTTGCCAACAATTCAGAATCATAAGCTTCCATGGCCCACATTTTCACTTCTACACTGGATTAAAAATTGTGATGCCCCATCCCCCACCCCACCCTCTTCAGGTATTAAATGCCTGTTTGCCCAAGCCTCCTTTCAGGTCTCTTATCTTCAAACTTTATCTCTAACTAAGAACAAAAAGCTTTGCCTAGGACCAGGTAAAGGAATTTCAGGCATCATTGAGCAGTCAAGGAACATATTTTTGCCCAATCACATACTTACACTTGTGTATTTACATATTTTTAATTATCTTGTAGTTCTTAAGGCAGGCAAAAAAAATATGATTTGATGATGCTGACAATGCTGGTAACTTGCCAACTTAGGGTTGACTACTGAAAGATTCATAATGATAAAGAATAAGCATATTACAAAACTGGATGGTTGATAATGGCCATTGGCAATGCTGATGGCTACAGAGAACTTCTCAGCTAAAGAAAGGAAGGAGGCTTTCCTGCAATTTGGTGATCCTTGGAAACCTCTATGGTACAATCATGACAATAATTTCTTCAGCTCCACATTTTTACATTCATTCAACAAATATTTATCGAGCAGCTACTCTGTGTCAATCCACGTTCACATCATTTATTTTTTGCAGTGAACAGGACAGAAACTATACCTGCTCTCATGGGTCTTACATGACAATAAAGGGGGAAAACAAGCACACAAATACACAAGAAAAACGTCAGAGGGTGACCGAGTGCTCTATTAAGACCTGTTGTGATAAATCAAGGCTATTTTAAGTTGCGTGGCCAGAGGTTGTTTCTCCAAGAAGGTAATACGTAAATTAAGCAAGTATACACAATAGTAAGAAACAGATTAAGGGAAGATCTGGGAGAAAGGACATTCCAAGCAGAGGAAAGAAGTATTCTATGCACTGAAGAAGATAGATGTGGCTGGAACGTGGTGGATGAGCAGGGAGGGTGTAAGGTGAAACTGGAAATGTAAACAGGAAAAAGAGATTGGATTGTATCCTGAGTGTTATGGGAAGTCTTTGTAAGGTTTTAAGAAGAGGAGTGATCAGATCAGATTCAAATTTTAAAAAGTCACACTGGCCACTGTGCACAGAATAGAGCATAAGGTGTCAAGAGTGAAAGCAGAGAGACAAATTAAGAAACTATCACAATAGCTTATGAAAGCTGACAATGGCTCAGATGAGGTCAACAGGAAGAGAGACAGCAAGAAGTGGTCAAATTCAGGACACAGCTTAGAAGTGTCCTCAATGGGTGTTGCATATAAGTTGGACAGGAACATGTGGAGGAAAATAAATTGATCATGAATTTTCTGATGGTGGCTGCCAGCACTCTTTGGCACCTTGGCTTATGGCTGCATCATTCTACTGTCTGCCTCTGTCTTCACACAGCTGCCTTGCCAGGAGCCGGTCCATCCTTGCTGTTTCAAGGGACCTGGCATATATGGCATACTGTTCTTAATATATTTGCTCACCTTCTTGGCACTATGTGTTTTAACCAAAGTCACCTTTCCGAGAAAGGTTGTTTCCCCAGGTAGAGATTTTCCCCTGAAGTTAGGGAGGGAATAAAACCCCTTCACTAAGTGCCAGGCGGGTAATTAATCAC
>NW_006294876.1:2124638-2129514 GCF_000327345.1 Myotis davidii | reverse complement strand
ACACTGTCTCCATGTCATTCCTTCTTCGCCGACTCCGTCCACACCTTTGGGAACCCCTGGACCTGCTGGGGTTGGACCCCAGCACTGTCTTCCCTCTCCTTATAATGTCACCAGTCACAGGATATAGAGCCCTCCCTAATCCAGTATGACCTTAACTTATTTCCTCTGGGTGGACAAGAATCTTAGGGGGGCACTATACAACCCAGCACAGTAGCCAAGGAGTCTGCACAGTTCTCTTCAAGGAACTTCTCTCTCAAGTAATCGGCGTCACGCAGAACAGGCTCAGACAGGCTCAAGAGGCTACAAACTGCCTCATGGTCTTCTAAAGCATGGCATTGCAGTGTGGTGGTAAAGAGTGTTGAATACATGGAGATGCTGCCTCTTAGCCCTGGGTGGGTAGGGTTGTGACTAGAGCAATAGCAAGAGGTGGGTAAAGGAAAAATGGAACACACCTATATCAGACTTTATCTCAACTATGGAGGCCACAGGCAGCATCAGCAAGTATCATGGCCTGAATTGTGTGCCCCCACCCTCCAAATTCATATATTAAGGCCTTTGACCTTCAATGTGATTATATTTGGAAAAAAGGCCTTTAGGGAGGTAATTAAAGTTAAATGAAGCCATAGGGGTGGGGCCCTAATCCAATAGGACTAGTGTCCTTATAAGAAGAGGAAGAGACTCCAGAGTTTTCTCTCTGCCCTCACATAAGGAAAGGCCATGTGAGGACACAGAGAAAAGGTGGCCGTCTACAACCAGGAAGGGAGCTCTCACCAGAAACCAGTCCTGAGAGCACTTTGATCTTGGACTTCCAGCCTCTGGAACTCGGAGAAAATAAATGTCTGTTGTTTAAGCCACCCAGTTTGTAGTGTTTGTTATGAAAGCCCAAGCAGATGAAGACAGCAAGTTCTCACTTCAGGTATAATAACTATCAAATGTCCCACAGTCACAAAGCAGAGGTAAGGGGAGAAGATCATGGTGTGGTCCACTTATAGAAACACATCTCTTAAAGTTTCTTGACAGTTTCTGATTTGATCTGTTTAAATATTTATTAAACATATTTATTGTGCATTTATTATGTATAGTCACTAGTTTCAAAAGTAAATTTCAATAGCTCTCAAGATCTAATAGAGATCAGTGGACCTTGGTCTGATGCCAAAGAGAGAATAGCTTTGTTGAATCACCATTGCTTTGCTATGCCTTGAATGGAAATAACATTCATCTTCTGGTATGATTTTAAAGAGATAAAAAACAAACCTGTGCTGTGAAAGTAATATATTAACTATTTCTTTTTTTAAATATATTTTTTATTGATTTCAGAAAGAGGAAGGAAGAGAGAGAGAGCTGCCTCCTGCACACCCCCTACTGCGGACTGAGCCTAAACCCAGGCATGTGCCCTGACCTGGAATCGAACCTTGTGACCTCCTGGCTCATAGGTTGATGCTCAACCACAGAGCCACACTGGCCTGGCAAATTATAGGGAAACTATAATTTGTTTTTTAAACCTAGTGACAATATTCAAGGCACTCTAGACATTGTTCCTCATACATCTCTAGCAACATGAACTGAATTAGTTTCATCCTCTTTTCTGTGCTCGCCTGCTCTTACTTCATGCTCTAATCCTACCATCCCAAGCCTTTTTTTATTTGATTACCACATGGGGAATTGTTTTGACCTTTGATAACAAGTTTAGAAGCTTCAATCCCTCTGATTTCACAGCTTGTAGTCGCTCTGAGCTATCCCTGGATGGGCTCCCTGAAAGAGCATACACATAGGAACCACAGGGTCACTTTGAAGGTCTGGTTTAACATCTTCAATGACAACCTGGAAGAAGGCGAAAACGCCACAGTAATGAAATCTGATTCTAAATTGGAAGTTGCTGCAATGACAGGAATACATTGAAGAGAAAAACACAGAGTAACTGAAATTTTACCTGGTACGTTACAATCTAGTCTATCTGAAAACTAAAAATAAATTCAAAACATGGACTGTCAATGGATGAGTGAAGTCAGTCAAATATTAATGTCCTAAACGGCCTGCGGGTAATGGCCGAGTTAATCATGCATGCCAGCAGCACTGAGATGGGCTAGAAAATGATCAATGCTGTTCTGTACAGCAGGTGAGGAGGTACCGTCAGGAAGGAAAAGGTAAAAGATTGCCAAGATGACATCCAGAATGCAATATTATATTGGATGTGTTATTACCTAGAAACTCCCTCAATCACAGGCACAGGCATATATCAAAGGAGGAGTGAAAGGAGAGAATTGACATTGGGGAACGCACGTTGAGTGGAGGATTAAAGCAGATAAATATGAACTGGCCACATTAGCAACTTTTCAAGATTACAGAAAGCAGTGTAGCTTAGTAGTTAAAAACCTCAACATCAGACTGGTTTGGAGTCTCCCATGAGGCCACTCACTAGTTATTTGACCTTGGGCAAGTTTGACCTTGGGCAAAATCTCAGTGTCTTGGTCTGAAAAAAATGAAGTAGTAGGAATACTTGGTTCTTAGGGTTGTTTGAGGAGTGAATGAAATCGTGCATGTAAAAAATTAGTACAATCGCTGATACATACGTAAATTCTCAGTGTTAACTACAGCAGACAATAATAATGATCCATACATAATTAGGTTTTTCATATTAATGTACTTATATTTTTGTCAAGAATTTTTTACCCTCTGTTCGGAATGACTTTTGCACAAGAATTTTTCTAGACGTGATATTCCCACCCAACAATCCATCAGCCTCTATGCTAGCACAGTATTAATGTTAAGTAGTTCATTACCCCCTATCACTTTCTCCAGCACATCATTCCACCATCTGTCCTCCCATCTCTTCTTAATCAGAATAGCCCTAATAGGCAGTCCTGGATCTAGTAATTTTTTTAAACCAAGAGAATACGGAGAGAGAGCCAGATGGTAAATTTGAACATATCTAGGACAATCACCTTATTTAGCTACAAAAACAAAATTAAACAGTGGTTTCTCCTTTTTATACACTGGTTTCCCTGGCCAGATATTGTCTTGAACTTTTTTAGATTACAAAAAAAATTTCCAGCCACTCATTATGTAGCATTATTGCATCGTTTCACACGCTGGAATATAAGAAGAGCGCATTTTAAAAACTCTGATCGTGTAGTTGCTTCCTTTTGCCTGTATCAGGCCTTCTTTTGTCACTGTAAGCTGCTGGGTAAATGGAGAAATTCTTTTTGTAAAGGTAAATATCCAAAAGGAATTCATGTGGTCTAAGGGAAACAGGTATGGACAAGGTATGATCATCCCCCTCAGGAAAATTATGTAAATGACCAGGTTAGAGTTTCCTTCTCGAAGTTTCCTTGCTGCTTTGCAGGCTTCCCAGAGACATGGAGGTAATGAAGTGTGTTCTCATAAAAGTTCTTTTCTGAGGTTAGAACTTGGTATGCCCCCTTGTCATCAAAGCTCACTGTATTAATTAATAGGACGGGACACATTCCTTTTTCAATTGAAAACGTGTGCTCCAATGGCTTGGTCAATCTGATAATGCTGACATAAAAACCATCCTGATCCCAAGGGCTTTATTCTGAGAAGAGAAATGAATGACATAATGCTTCTGCACATAGTCCAACATGTCAATTTCTTTTTCCAAATTGAACATTTATCCAGAGTCTGTAAAAACTATCAAGTGGATTCTGGCAGAGACATTACTTTGAGATATTAGATCAATCATCTCAAACCTTTCTGTGTCATCTTGGATTTTAATGCCACTGAAATAATCGACTGTACTTTAGGATAGTTCCACTCAGGCTCCAAGCTATTTTTTTAAAGAATTTTTTTAAAAAACTTGATTGGCTCCACAAATGTCCCACTTCCTTCCTTAATACCGTGTCTCCATAAATCACCAGAGACAACAATATTTTCACGTTGATAATACTTTTTATCATTTTTGCCTAAAGAAGTTGACTTACTCAAGAAAGGGAAAGATTAGTACTCTTCCTTTCTGTAGATATAACATCAAAAAGTCCCATGTTCTATTATGAAATTCAATCATATTAAGAACATTTTATTATTAGGGAAGTATTTTTTCCTACATAATTCCAGATGTGTATCAATTAAGCATCCAGCTCTTGGCCTGCAACTGGAAGGTAACATTTTATTTGTTTCAGGTGAATGTTTTCTCAGCTTATGGGAACAGAAATGACAGATTTGCTTTCCACTGGTCTGCTATGTGTAACAATCAAATAAGCGCTTACACAGGGCACGTTGAATCCTTTTCAGCTTAGGACATGTCGCTTCCGGCTCCCTGTCTGAGCTGCGTGGTGCAGGACAAAAGATTGAATACCTCTCATGTGGTTTTTACCAGGTATCCGACCTGCCCTCCAGGTCTGCTGAATGCCATCTATTAGTTCGTTGTTTTTATGTTGATCTAGCCTCAGTTTGGGATAAATACGTTTTCTCTGATAACTTGTCTGCATTGAGTAGCAGTTTCTCTGGGTTTAGGAAGGCAATCATACAGCAAACAAATCTCATTTTTCACTTCTGAGGTCAATGTCTCTCTTTTTGTCAAGTGTTTTGATTAGATTAAACCAATTCCTTTTTGAAAAACGTTTATTATTGAAAGTATTACAGGAGAAAGAAGATGGCGGCGATATAGGCAGACGCGTCCCAGTTCATGTCCGGAGCAAATGGAGTGAGCAGCTGAAACTAATAAAACCCACCCCGAATTGGCGAAATTGCTCAGCTGGTGAGACGGTTTGCAGACGGGAAGGGCAGAACTCCCCTGGAAAGGTAGAAAAAAAAAAAAACACAGGGATTTGGGAAGGAAAATTTGTCAGACCTATGAGCCGAGAGGGGCGGAGGGAGACCGCGTGGCAGACAGCCATGTTTCTTGGGACAGGCACAGCCC
>NW_006294876.1:2109934-2117611 GCF_000327345.1 Myotis davidii | reverse complement strand
CTCTAATTCTTGACTTTTCCTCCACAAATTTTGTTAGAAAAAAAATATTTTGTTTTTAGAGTGTCATTTGGACTTTCTTTGGTGGTAGGAAATTTAAGTTATTTCCTTGGAAGAAAATAATAGATCTTGTAACATCCCCCTGCCCCCGCCTTCCCTCTGAGATCAAACTAATTCTTGACTTTTCCTCTACAAATTTTGTTAGAAAAAAAATATTTTGTTTTTAGAGTGTCATTTGGACTTTCTTTGGTGGTAGGAAATTTAAGTTATTTCCTTGGAAGAAAATAATAGAATTCTTGTAACACCTAGGTGTTTCTTCTGTCTCCATCAATGACTTGAATGACTCACGCCTCCATCAGTATCAAGGAGATACCCGTCTGCCTCTGGATGGTCTTGTCTGGGACAGTTTGGGACATTTGCTCGCCTTGGCCTGTACCAACATGAGTTATTACGCCCCCCATGATTGAATCACACATTTCCTGCTGCATCAAGGTTATCCAAATATCTGGAGCAAATTCCATTTAGTTGTAGGTAAAAGCAAGCTGTCCTACATTAGGTTTGATATCACAGCATTAAACGTCTGCTACCTGAGGGGTATTTTTTACTTTTTAGATTAAAATGCCTGATAAAGACATTTGTATATTTTCATTTACCATTTATTGCCTATTACTTGGAAGTCTGTTCTCTCAAAATGTCTTCAGTTACAAGAGGGGAAGGTTAGAGACTGTGTCTCTGTTACTTCCTAGAGAAAATAGGTCCTTTATTTTATGTCACGAAGTCATGTGTTCCGTCTCTTTGTTGTTTTGTTTGCAATTGATACATTGTCCTTTAAATGTCTTTTTTACATTGTGAGCAACTGTATTGCTTTCAAAACAGTTAAAAAGTGCTCAGTTCTGAAATTCTGAAGTTCTGTTCCTTAAGGAGGAAAATGTAAAAGAGAGAAAGAAGAAGACACAAAGCTAGCTTTCAAAGTGTTTAAAGTGCAACAGTTGGGGGGAAAAATGAAACAAAGAAATAGAAAGCCATGAAAGAATATGTTTGATAAGTGCTGAAATTCAGAGTGCAGAGCTAAAGGGACATATGAGAAAGCCAACATCTGAGGGACATGGGAGACTCCCCCAGAGTAAGAATTCAGGGGTTTCAGGGTTCCTGGGCCACTTGCAGGAGAATTCAGGTGCTTCATCAGTGCAGGGTCCAGGGCCTCACATCATTCCTGCAGCCTCAGAAGAGCTATGGACAGACCCAGAAATGTGCATGCTAACCACTGCCCAGGCGATTCTGATACACACTGGAGTCTGAGAACCGCTTATACGTTCAGTCCAAAGCACTGAGATGTAACACTAACCCTGACTGTCATCTTTAATGTGTCAAAAAACAAAATCAAATCAAATGTTTCTGTCACTTCTCCCACCCAATTATCAAAGAGCTTTGAAGATTAAAATCCATCCATCCATCAATATCTGCCACCTCTCACCTTATTCTTCTAACAGCTTCCTCAGGAGTATCCTAGCTCCCACTTTTATTCCCCCTCCTTGGTCTCCAAAGACTAACCAGAGGGGTTTCTCTCTCTCTCTCTCTCTCTCTCTCTCTCTCTCTCTCTCTCTCTCTCTCTCTCCCTCCCTCTCCCTCTCCTTCTCCCCCTCCCCCTCCCTCTCCTTCTCCCTCTCCCTCTCTTTTTAAGTGAAAATAAGATCCTTTTACTTTCCTGCCTCAAATTCTGGCTTTCTAAAACACTCAGAGCAAAATTCAGAACACTTCATCCCAGGCTACAAAGTAAGAGTGGATTGAACCTCAGCCCACCTGTCCTCACCAACCTCATTCCACACCAGGGTCCCCTCACTTTCTGCTCATCATTTTCCTGCCACAGAAGCCTTCTTTCAGATCCTCAAACATAATAAACTTGTTTCTCCCATTCGGCTTTTGAACTTGTCACTGAATGGGCTAATCTTGGGAGGGCATAATCAGAAAAGAGCTTTATCATCCTCCTGCCAAAGTTCTGAAAAAGTCTCTGTCAACTGCTCTTCCCTTCCGCCTAAAGCAATGCCAGGCAGTGCCCTCAGCTTTCTACTCACTTCCTAAAAAATCATATGATTTCACTCTCAGTGTAAAGCTTGTGCTTCCCCCAGCTCAGGGGGCAGCTAAACACCGCCCCCCCTTTTTTTAAATACACTTTTATTGATTTCAGAGAGGGAGAGAGAGACAGAAACATCAATGATGAGAGAGAATCATTGTTTGGCTGCCTCCTGCATGCCCTACACTGGGGATCAAGCCCACAACCCAGACATGTGCCCCGACCAGGAATGGAACTGTGACTTCCTGGTTCATAGGTCGATGCTTAACCACTGAGCCATGCCCACTGGGCAGCTCAAACCCTTTCATTCCCTCTCCCTCTTCATTGCATCTCCTCCCTTTTAACACCTGGCTCCTCTGGTTGGAGACAGAGTGAGGAGGGATTAGCAGGAAGATGCCATGGCTGGTTTACATGCCTGTCCTGTCATGACTTGATTTTGTCTCTTGCTTTCAAACACCCTCTGTCATGGCTGACAAGCACCAGCCCTTCCCTGTAGGGTGTGTCACACATTCTTCAGAGGCACCCTACCACTACCATAACCACCACATCACACTGTCCCCTGAAGTGAGCAATGCATCCCATGATCTACCTCCCCAGCTCCTCCATCCACAACACATCCTGGGGATCGTCTCCTTCAGCAGGCAGCCTTTGGGTGGGGTCCCCTTCACAGTCTTGGTTCATGCTGCTCTCGGCAGAGCCTAAAAGGTCTTTGGGCACTTTCCCACACCGGTGCCCCGCACACTAAGCCCCTCCTTCAGCCTACCATTACCATTTCCCCAGCCAGCGTCCTACCTTCAGACTTCTCCAACCAAAATTTGGGCAAGAGACTCTTTGCCACCACAATCCCAGATTCTCCAAGAACTGCCCCTTTCTTTTCTCTGGTAGCAGCAGGAGGTGGGTCTCTGAGCCTCTGTAAGCAAGTTTTAAGACAGGGGGTAGGATTCTAGTTTCTCTTCTTGCAAATACTCCCTCCCACCAAAGTGTTGAGTTGCTGCCTTTAATGACATCTGTCTGTGAAGGAGTAAGGACAATTGCAAGCTTAATAATTTATACTTCTTTTTATATACATCTGTTTATACCTTAAATAACTAACAACTTTTGAATGTGAATATATAATTATGATATATTAAATGCTGTTTTAAAAATAAATTTTTGCTAAAATCTTTCCAAACCATGTAAATGTGTTTTGATTTTCCAAATTGACCAATTTGCATAGGCTTTTCACAATGCCTCTCAACTCCCAAAACTTAGCTGCCTATTCCCTGCTGAAAACTCTGGTCTCAAGATCACAGCTCATTTAATTGATGACTACTGTCTTCATCACACAGTTGTTAGCTATATTGAAAAAAAAATAGTTAATAAACTCGGCAATATACACTGCATTAACTTTTTTGCCCTAAGGTTAGCCATGGAATTATTTTTAAATGTGCTTTTGATGTGCTAAGCTTCCCTAATAAATATGATTAAGTAAAATAAGTTGAGAGGAAGAACATCAATTCCATGAAGATTGCTTAACATTAGGCAGTAGGTTTATACCTGAGTAAAGGGGAATTTAGTATTTGTAGCTCATGGCTCTTAAAGAGGATTTGGCTGAGACACAGACATGGAGCTTTTTCCTTCACTGGGCTAAGCCAGGAAAATGCTGACTCACACATCAACATGATGATCTTCAACAGAGTATTATTCAGGGTTTTATTTTTGCATACAATATGCTCTTTTTTTATTTTCTTTATATCAAACTGAGCATTATAATTCTTTGCTAGAATGATAATAGATAATATTCTAAGACTTAGTCAATGAGCAGAATAAACTATGTTGAAATAGTAACCTCCTAAGAGCAAATGTGCTTTATAAAAGAAACATTCTCCCCAAACTTATAAGTAAATTTTATATTAAATACTAGAGGGCCCGGTGCACTGGGGGGAGGCGGGGTGTGGGTGGTGTCCCTTAGCCCGGCCTGTGTCCTCTCACAGTCCAGAAGCTGTCAGTCGGACATCCTTAGTGCTATCACAGAGACAGGAGAGGCTCCCACCACCGCCGCTGCACTCACTAGCCATGAACCTGGCTTCTGGCTGAGCAGCCCTCCCCTGTGGGAACACACTGACCACCAGGGGGCAGCTCAATGCAGGAGCATCCGCCCCCTGGTGATCAGTGCACATCATAGCGACCAGTCATTCCACCGTTTGGTCAATTTGCATATTAACCTTTTATTATATAGGATTAAAACTTCCTAAGGTAAAATCCATTTACTCACATTTTCAGAAAAAATGATTAAAATGCACTTGTTATTGTTACTATAACTACATTCACTGCAACCATCCCTTACTCACCATCCTTCTGAGTGCTAGCATTCTAACCCTCATATTGACTCATTCAATATTAGACTAAACTCAAGGTAGAAAAATAAGCTACATGGAATTTAGAACACAAAGATTATACAGATCAGTAGAAATATCATATTTGTATTTATCATATAAATACCCTTTTTTAAGCTTCTGTTAGTCTTATTAAGAAAAATAGTCTTTGATTTAAACTTTTTATTATCTGTTTGGGTTCAAAATGATGTATTTTAAAAATTTGATATAGTTGATTTGGTCACTTTCTCTGTGCTAATGAAAATCGCAAAATGACTGTAATTATGACATGTCAATCTGAAAATGAAGGCAACCACCATTGAAGAGAAGAAATTAATTTGTATTTGAATGAGATCCTTTTTTTCCCCAAGTACAAAATCAGTACTCTCTCCCTTCTTAGTACACAATGTACTTACTTGCTGGTATAAAAATATCCCATTCAGGCTTCCTGGACTCAGCCTTGCATCTGATTTATTCTTGACTTAAGGGAAAAATCATGGAGTAGATGTCAGTAAAGGGAGAGGGTCTGGTCTCCTCTTGGTTTAGAAGAGGGAGGGCAGCTTCTACAGTGCTTCCTTCTCCAGATATAATCTCCCTTTAGTCACTGCTTTAATGCCTCATATCACTGTATTTCTGTCTTCCAGTTGCAGATATCTGGTAGGGGAGACATAGACATCCTCTAATAATCTGGCACAAACTGAGCTGTGCTAAGTGGTACACAGGAAGCTCAAACTCATGGGGGGAGGGGAACAGGAGAGGGGAGGGAGGGGGGTGTAGATATCTGGGAAAGTTTTCTGAAATGGTGGCAATTCAGTTGAAGCTTCAAGGTCTTCAGCAAGGAGTGTGGGGGTGGGGGTGGGGGTCAGGGGTAAAGGGAAGCCTCATGGACCCAGGAAAGAATTTGAACAAAGTCCCAGCAACTTGAGTGCTCAGATTCCATTCTAGGAAGAGGCTGCAGTGAGGAATGTATAGAAGATGGGATGACATGAAGTGGGAGGTAAAACTGTAACAGAATAGAATGCCTTATATTTTGTAACCTCTTTTTTTGTTTCCATTTGGAAGGACATAAGCATATAGTCCATTTCCAGAATGTGTCCACACTACCATAACACTATTCGAAATCCAAAGTTGATACCAAACAATTCATGCATTTCCCCTTGACAATCGTTCATCCTATAATGAGCCCATCTCTGGGTTCCCAAGCCAGTCTCCCCTCTGTAGCTTTTGGTACCTTTCTCTTCACCATGGTTTTCTAGATCAGTGGCCAGCAAACATTTTGTGAAAAGGAAAAGATAGTATTTTAGGTTGCACAGACCAAATCGTCTTTGTCACAACCACTCAACACTGCTGTTGTAGCATGACAGCAGCCATCAACAATATGGAATACGTTGGTATGACTGTGTTTCAATAAAACTGTATTTAATGCTTTGCTAGTGGTACTAGCACTTTTTATTGGAGCACAGTTCTACTTAGGGTAACTGTTGTCATTGTTTTTATTGTTCTATTGGTTTTACTTTGATTGTACTCTAAATTTTATGAAATACCATACTGTATTTTTTGTAACACATAAATAGGCATTAATTTTTTTAACTAAAAAAAACAACCTACTTAAACAGCAGAAGGGAGATCAGATATGGACCCTGATTTGGGGGGCCCCTGTTTATAGGGCCCTATTCATTATCTACCAATTCCCCTGTCTTCTCCAAAGACTCAGTTGTTCCTACTCTGTCTTTAGACCAAATAATTTTAGTTATTTGGACCCATTAGATTTCCTGCCTTGTTGAACTGGGGCAGGAAATTTGGAGGTAAGAATGAAAAAAAAAAATAGGCCTTTTCTTATCTGACCCTCAAGGTGGAGGATCTAGAAGACAAATTTGTTAGCATAACTATAGGGTGCTATTGTGCCTGAAGTGTCTCTCTTATTTGTAGTTTTACCAAAGCCAGTATCAACCTGGTGACATATGAGTAGGTGAGCCACAAAATGACTCTAGCCCCAAACACAGTCTGCTACAAAGCATTAAATCCCCCAGGAAAAATTAACTAACTGAGCCCAGTAACACTCAGAACAATGATAGAAAATAATAAAGTGATCTTTGTTGTTTTGGTGTGAGTCTTTTTATGGCAATTGATAAGTACAATGAGTATAAAACAAGAAGTAGCCCAGGTAGGTGGTTGTTGCTATTTAATAAACCAGTAGGAAATAAAATGAAGAAAGAAAGATTTTTTAAAAAATAAAATAATAGTTAATAATATCATGCCTACTTTTTATGTTCATTTTTAAATATTTTGATCAAGTGGCCCAAGATCTCTTTTAAGGATCACCTTTCCTAAGTATTCTACCAAGATTGCCTATCTTTCCTAAATATGCTACCGAAATAAGAAAATCCTGATTTCTCCAAGGCAAATGGCCTATATGAGCAAATGGCTAGGAAAATACCAGTATGCTCAAATTACTACACATGGATTTAATTTTTTTAAAAATTGCTCATCATTTCATAGGTTGATAGGATCAAGTCACAAGATATCAAACCCTAGAAATACAAATCACTTTTAAGAGCAATCTTGCAAAAATTATCTCATTACATATATATATATAATTGATTTCAGAGAGGAAGGGAGAGGGAGAAACAACCCACACTGGGGATCGAGCCTGCAACCCAGGCAGGTACCCTGACCAAGAATTGAGCCGTGACCTCCTGGTTCATAGGTCAACGCTCAACCACTGAGTCATGCTGGCTGGGCACCTTATTTTCAATGTATTAATTCACTTTTTACTTTTTCTACTGATGCAGTCACATATCTCCTGGGATCATGACAAATCTTGATAAAGCCCAATGGCATGTATTTTAACCTAATTATAGCAACTCCAATGGTCTATCCTTCACTTGGATGCAATGAGATGCATAACTTAACAGGGTCACATTCTTGGGCAAATTCCAGTCTTCAGTCGGTCAAAAAGCAGGTGTTTGAGCATGTCCAAGGATGTTGAATACGGTCACTTCCACTTCCCGGCCAGCATCTGCTCCCTTCATTCTCTGCAAGCAAATTATCTCCCTTAGGGCAGAGAATAATACCACCTCTCTGGCTTCTGCTGCCCATTTCTCCTCCTAATTTGTAAAAACACACTCTTTACTTCCTCTTTTTGTAATCTGAGAATGATGTGTCTGCAAGCATTCCAAGTCAAAGTCATCTCTCTTCTTCAGCCTACCCTTTGCCTACTTCTTGGAGATTTTCTCTATAACTAATTCTCCCTTT
>NW_006294876.1:2088295-2109898 GCF_000327345.1 Myotis davidii | reverse complement strand
TGACTATTGACTCTCTGCCCATCATTTTTTTTTTTTTTGCATTACTATTCTAAAGATTAACTATTCCTTGTCTTTGTATCTCTTTGGATAACTCCTTATCTTTCCGTTTCAACCAACCTTCTTGCAAATACTATCATTATTCTTTTCCCTTGTTCAATTCCCATTCATTCTTTCCTTATTCTGGTGTCATGTGGGTATTGGCCGCATCATTTAAATTGCTAGGGTCAACAATGATCTTCTGAAATTATTTCTAGTCTTATTAAACTTGATCTTTGTAAGTCTTTAGAGATTTTTGAGCATTTCAACCTTGGAAATAATCTATCTTCCTTAATTTCCATGTCACTCTCTCTTAATTTGACTTGCCTTCTCTTCCTTCTTTCCTGACTCCTTCCCTCCCTCTCTTCCTTCCTTTCCTCCATTCTTCTCTTCTTTCTCTCTCTCAAGAATATATAGGGTCTTATATTAGTCAGCTCAAGCTGCCATAAGAGATTATAGATTGGGTGGCTTATAACAGAAAAAATCATTCTAGAAGCCAGCAGTCCCAAGTCAGGCTGCCAGCCAATTCAGCTCCTGGTGAAAGTTCTCTTACTGGCTTGCAGATGTCCACCTTCTCACTATATCTTCACATGAACTTTCCTTCATATGTGTGCGAAGACAAAGAAATCTTTCTCTCTTCCTCTTCTTTTTTTAAAAAAAATATATATTTATTGATTTTAGAGAGGAAGGGAAAGGGAAGAGAGATAGAAACATCAATAATGAGAATCATTGATCAGCTGCCTCCTGCACGCCCCCTACTGTGCACCAAGCTTGCAACCCAGCATATGTCCTGACCTGGGATCAAACCATGACCTCCAGATTCATAGGTCAATGCTCAACCACTGAGCCACACCAGCCAGGCTCTCTTCCTCTTCTTATAAGAACACCAGCCCTATGGGATTAGAACCTCACCCTTATGACTTCATTTAACCTTAATCACCTCCTAAAGATCCTATCTCCAAATACAGTCACATTGGCAGTTCAGGCTTCAAACATATGAATTTGAGGGCTGTGGGGGAGACACAGTTCAGTCTATAACAGGTATAATTTGTCACATAAAAAGTAGAAAGAGGCACACATGTCCACGTTTGTCTACTTGTATACAGTGCCTTTCTATCTGCATTGCACATGAACTCCTGGAGTTGGTCAGGATGAGCGTGTTTAATTCTGTAAAATGAAATATTGGCTCAGATCAGGTCCATGGTGTCCCTGGATCTCATGTCTTACGATTCTGTGGTTACTGAGAGAAGCACGTTCATTTAACATATGTAAGCCCTTTAACTGGGGAAGGGAAAGTGCCATCCCTGATAATATTCTGAAGTAATTGCTTGGCTCAAAAAAAGAAATAGTTTATTTTTAGCAACAGGGGATAAATCTCAATCTTTATATGTTTTGAAAGGATGATACCTTTTTTGGAAAGGACTATTATCCAAAATAGATAAAAGGGATAAAAAGAAAATCTTAAAAGGAGTCAGAAAAAAAAAATGAGTGACTGCTAACCTCATTAGAAACAAGTAGAAGACAGACTACATTAGATTGATACCTTTAAAGTATTAAAAGTTGTATTTTCTTATCTGGAGAAATTTTAATATAACAGTCTATTTATATTTGTTCTGCAATCAGTTGGTAATTTTTCTTACTTGCAATACATAATTAAATATCTAGCAACTCTGTATGTTGTAATCTAGGTAAGTTTGAATCAATTTTTACTCAGGTTTATTTTACTGCTCTATTGAGGATTGCTGCCATCTTCACGTCATTGATAATGTATGTTGTATCTTGCCTCATATTCTAGATGTGAAGGGTAGGAGTATTTTCCTCCACAGTGGATATTGCCCGGCCATTGCCTAGTTCAAACCTTAACATTACTTATAAAAAATGTACTTTGAACCTATTTTTTCAACAAATAAATTTCATCTCTAAGAAGGGACAGAGAAGCTAGAGTAGTTAATTATATGTGAAACAAATTTTTTTAATATTTTCAAATTCCCTCAGGCATCTTTGGGCAAGTTGCTTTTGTTTTGTTAACTTCTTCATTCCATTTATTTATTTATTTTTTAAATCTTCACCAGAGGATATATGTTTATTGATTTTAGAGAAGAAGGAAGGGAGAGGGAGAGAGGCAGAGAAACGTCAATACGAATAACATGGATCGGCCACCTCCCATAAGTGTCCTGACCATTGATCGAACCCACAAACAGGTATGTGCCCTGAAGGGAACTAAACCTACCACCCTTTGGTGCACAGGATGACTCTCCAAACAACTGAATCATCCAACCAGGGCTGGCCAAGGTTCTTAAACTCTGCGAAACTCAGTTTTTCTTCTGTAAAATTAGAATGTAAATATGCATCTTGTCTAATTCATGCAGCTGGTCAATGATCAAATGTGATATTTCTACCATGTTTTATTTGACAGGAAAATATTTGTTTGAGGGGGTGGTCTTTGATGCAAAATCTTTGCATAAATGCCAACTGAGAAAGCTGTATTTCAAATAAACAACACCCAACTAAGCTTTTCACCTGTGGTAAACCACAAGAGGCCTGATGCCATTCTTCACTAATTGAAAGTGATTATTTATAGTCAATATTTCCTTTCATTTAGAAAATGTATCCTACCTAGGAAGATATGTATTTCCATAATTTGAGAATATGACTTTTCTGAGGTTTAAAATAGGATTGACTTGAGTAGTTTAAAAGGCCATTATTGATTACTAAAAATTAGTATCTATGAAATTATTTCCTTATATAACATTATTTATCAAAGTTACTTAAGTCAGTATAAGCTCTCCAAGTGTGTGATGACGATAATCATAGCAAGGGCTAAATGTTCATGTAAATGCTAGAGCAAAGACTGGTATCCATATAGAGTCACTGAATGGGACAGGAAACACAGGTATTATCTATTGGACAGATAGACATCTCATAAAACAGGTAATGAAACAGAGATCAAGTGGTTTTGTCAAGAAGCTACTTTGTTGTAGAATTGGGATGAAAACTCAAATCCTCTAAATCAAGATGTAGAGATTTTTAATTAACTACTCCACATTAACCATCAAGATATTCTCCCAAATTTTCATAAAAAAGTAGCAATATTTTAAATTGCAGGGGTTGGGAAGAGAATATGTTTAAAATGTAAGGAGGAACCTGGCCAGCATGGCTCAGTGGTTGACCATCAACCTATGAACCAGAAGGTCATGGTTCGATTCCTAGTCAGGGCAGATGCCTGGGTTGCAGGCTCCATTCCCAGTGTGGGTTGTGCAGGGGGCAGCCAATCAATGATTCTCTCTCATCATTGATGTTTCTATCGCTCTCTCCCTCTCCCTCTCTCTCTGAAATCAACAAATATTTTTTTTAAATAAAATAAATGTAAGGAGACAAAGTATTTAGATTTTATCAAAACTTTAACAGATTTCCGTTTTATAGTTTGGTATCATGTGAAAGATGTTCCATTTGTATAATAACTGAGTTCTTGGCTCAACAGAGATTTTCTATTAGACTATGAGAACCTAGTTAAAACGTATTTAATTTAATTGCTTATTTATATTTGCAGTACTGGTCTTAAGTTGGAAATTAATTCTAGAAATCATTATACTAAATTAATCTTATTGGAGTTCAGTTTATTATTCTTATGCAGCAAATTTCAAAAAATTAGCTTAAAAGAAAAAAACACACAGAACATTCTCATATAAACTCTTTACCAGCAGATTGATCCACTTTAACATCTAAACAGCCTGATGAGGCAAACATCTTTCCTTATTCTGGCCAGGCAGTTTAGGTGCGCATTTTCAGAGTAATAATTCATCATTAAATACTGTCAATTCTGCAAAATGTCCTGGACATTTTAAATCTGAATAAAATGTAAAGCAGGGGAAATAGCCTAGGGATTTAGCAAAGATAGTCTTGGCTTTGCCACTGGAGTAGGGGAGGAAGCATTATGTACTACAGCCTTATGCTACAGCTGTTCCCAAATTCTTGTGTGGCAGTTGCAAATAGGAATGCTTTCCTCATAAATGTTTAACTCCATGGTTATGGCCCTTTCTTTGAGAACTAGACTTCATCCCAGTTGTTCACTCTTAAGAAAGGATTGCAGTAGGTGGATGCAAACTTGAATATCAAAATAGAAATTTTTCTTTTTGTTAAAGAAAACAGTTCCAAATGTCATGATGGTCAGAGGGCCTGACTATGCTTGAGTACCTGCTCTATCCCTGACTAATGTTGGTGAGTCACTCTACCCTCCCTGGAACTCCTGTGTAAAATGATGACCCCTATGGCCCCTTCTATGTCATCTTTGAATCCTCTCAAATGTTCAACTTTATTGTTCAGAGCTGACTGCTGAGCTCTTCCTCAAAGACTAAGATTACACCAGAAGTCATTATTTTACTTTGTTAAATTCAGTGCCACAATCTTTTCCTGGCGAATGAATGAATGAGCGAATAAATGAATGGAGTACAGATAATGACACTTTCATAGGAGCAGGGAATGAGAAGGCTAGATATATATTTACTTATTGTTAGGATGATTAAACTAGATTACCACAACATGTGTCAGATATATCAGTGGAGGGATTGAAAAGTGTGTCTTCTAAGAAAAAATAATCTCCATTTGAGTGCAATGATTTTTGTGGAGTGTATTGTTTGCTGCTTGCTTTCTGCTTTATATATACAGAAAGAGCACACTATCCTTTCACATAAAATCCACTCCGAAAACAAAATGAATGAATTCTGAGAGGTGTGATGGAAGAGTTTAACTTCTTGCAGTAGGATACATCTGGTGAAAGTTTCCATCAGTTTTTTAGAGATGAATCATCCATCACAATCACTATGATATAGTCTAGAAAAAACATAAATATATACAGACACACACACATCCAAAATATACACATCCCATTATAGATAGATATAGATGATATAGATATTGATATAGATGTAGATACACATAGATATACAGATACAGGCACAGGCACAGGTATAGGTATAGGTATAGGTATAGGTATAGGTATAGGTATAGTTATAGATATATACCTATACACATCCCAAAAAGTATAGCAGTTCTATAGCTTAGAAAAATAAAGGGCAAAAGTGTGCTGAGTCAGGTTACCATGACTCTTTGGTGCAGAAGCAAAAAACTTCATGAAAGCAGACAGCTAATCCGAGATCCTCAGAATAAGAATTAATTACATAGGACTGGATAAATTGATGAGTGATTATGTAAGCCTTTATTTTAATGTTCCATTTTCACATGGGTATATAATAGAGCCTATTCTTTTCTTCTCATGCTGTTCAAGGTGGGGGGAAATTTATTCTGCTGAGACTCTCTCTCCCCAAACATATTCCCTTCAAAACTCTCTCCCTTGTTTTTCTCACTGCCCATTCATAATGCCAATGGCCAATGCATGTTGACCAAAACACAGACTGACTTGAAGAGAACCCAAGTGTGGGGTACTGAACTGTTGCGGTTCTGTCCAAGCATGTCAAACTCAAAGGCTAACATGGGCCAAATAAATGAGGCATGTGGCTCACAGGCCGTGAGTTTGACATGCTTGGTCCAGACCCTTGCTATCCAGTCTGGCTTATTTCCAAAGACCACTGACCTCACAGTTTGCTGGTAATTGACCTTCTCTTGCAAAAGAAAAAAATATATTTGGGGAAAAAATGTTTTTCATTTTTCTATAACTTTGACACAGAAACAAAATTTATTTCAAATGAAATAATTTATAGAAAATTCTTCTCTTGATAAATATTCAAGTATATTGATAAGACAATCATCAAAATAAGTCATTTTAATGGTGAAGCAGAAAATACCTGCTTTTTCCATATTTCCTATATAAGTATTTCAGTCTCACAGTTTTATTGTTACTTTTTTAAATTGAGTTTATTGTGGTGACATTGGTTAGTAAAATTATACAGGTTTCAGGTATATAATTCTGCAATACATTCTCTGTATATTGCATTGTACATTAACCACTCCAAATCAAGTCTCCTTCTATCACCATTTACCCACTTTACCTTCTTTTACCACCCCCACTCCCCATTTTCTCTGGCAACCACCATACTGTTGTCTGTGTCTATGAGTCCTTTTTTCTTTGTTCAATCCCTTCACCCTTCTCACCCAGCCCCTAATCCCCTCCCCTCTGACAGCTGCCAGTCCATTCTCTGTATCCTTGAGTCTCACAGTTGTTTTTTTTTAACTCTTCTTTCCTTCTTATCAGCCCCTTCCTAACCCACATACTTATTCAAGCATTTGACCTGCCTTTTGGAATCTACTGCCACTGCCACTAACCTAGCTTAGACCAATATTATATCTAACCTAAGCTGTGATGACATTGTCTTAACCCATCTTTCTGACTCCAATCTCCTCGCTCCTTCAGGCTAACATCTCACACCATTCCCTACTATCTGCAGCCTTAATTAGCCACATAAAACCCAACTTTGCTCACAGGATAAAATGCAAATCCTCTCTTGGAATTTCAAGACCTACTACCATCTGCTCCCACCTTCATTTCCTCCTGTTTATAGGTTTTGTGGATCCCTCACACTTTCCAAACATTCTGCTTCTGTCCACAGTTTCCTCAGCTTAGAAAGTCCTTCTTTTCTCCTCCCCACACCCCATCTGTGTTTGCCTGTTTCAATTACACCTTGTTCACAGTTCCCTCTGAGAGTGTTTTCTAATCCTTCTTCTAATGTCTGTTAAGAAAAATTACCTAAACTTTCTCCATTTCTAGAAATATTGTCCTTAACTTTCTACTCTGTATATGATCATTTACTGCTTCTGCTTTCTGGTTGAAGTCGGTGGATTCCTTTGAACTAATAATGTCTCTACACTGACTGTTAAGCTTTAATTCTTGTAGGAGAATTAATGAGACTACTTTTCTCTGCTTCCCATTATCTCAACAGATTTTGAGGGGATTCTGGATTTATAAAAACATCCCCAAGAAATATTAAGAACTCCCACATGAAAGCCTACTTTCAATGTCATCTATCTAATAAAAGCCTAATGTGCTAAGTGTCGGGTTGGCTGGTTGGCCATTCAACCAATCAAAGCGTAATATGCTAATGATATGCTGAGGCCACTCACCACTTGCTATGATGTCCACTGACCACCAGGGTACAGACGCTCCAACTGGTAGGTTAGCTTGCTGCTGGGGCCCGGCCAATCGGGACTGAGCGAGCCAGGCCGGAAACACCCTGGAACCCTCCTGCAGTCCCTCCCCAGCTGACCAACCTCCCTTGTCCCTCCCTGGCCCCAATTGTGCACTGGTGGGGTCCCTGGGCCTGGCCTGTGCCCTCTCGCAATCTGGGACCCCTTGGGGGATGTTGGAGATCAGGCCTAAGCCAGCAGTTAGACATCCCCCGAGGGTTCTCAGACTGCAAGCGGGTACAGGCCGGGCTGAGGGGACCTCCCCCACAAGTGCATGAATTTCGTGCACCGGGCCTCTAGTATATTATAAGCTCATATAAAGTCTTATCTTCCAAGGCATGAATTACCTGGAATAATCGGGTCATAATAACATAGGTGGTCTCAGTTCTCAATTTTATATAAAGTAAAAATATAAAACAACAACTAAGACATAAAGTTATTGCCTTAAATGCTTTTATACATTAACCAGAGATATTTTTGTTCTACTGAAATTATGTTGAAAAGTTTTAAATTTGCTTTCAATAATTATTTTATTATGATCATTTATTTTGAGTGATGAAATTTGTTATTTATAAGAACAAATACTAAAGGTTTGATACCAAAGATATGGGGGCTTTTCCCTTAGTGGTAATTATAAGTCCTTAGACAACTTTTTCAAATTAAGAGAATGTCTCAAAGCTAGCATGCTCATTGAGGGCTTCTGAGATGTTAGTTTTAGTACAACAGGAGAAAGAAACTTTTGGGTTTAATTAGTTATATAAAAACAATTTTTCCAATTAAAATTATTTAGATACTTTGCCTGGTCAGCATGGCTCAGTGGTTGAGCATGGACCTATGAACCAGGAGGTCAGGGTTTGATTCCTGGTCAGGGCACATGCTCAGGTTGCAGGCTCACTCCCCAGTGTGGGTCATGCGGGAAGCAGCTGATCAATAAATCTCTCTCGTTATTGATAAGACTGTAAACCAATAATTAACCTCACCATTTGCATCCGGAAATTCTTGCAAACCAACTTATCAAGGCAGTTCACTCCTGTGGGCAAACAGCTTTCCCATCAAACAACGATGTGCTCACCTATACAAAGAGCTTGCTCTTCAGAACCTTGCTTTGCTATGTTCACCAAAACTGTATTTTTATTTCATGGGCCTACCCAATCCTCCTCAGTCCCTGCTTTGAAAGACCCACCTTAAACACTTGGCCCAGACCTCAAAACCTTACTAAGAAAGAAAAAAAAAGAAGAAGAAAAAACCTTCCCTAATGTCTTCCTTTTATGATAGGTGATCATCTTTGCTGCAAAAACTTTTAGTGCATTCGGCTTTGCTAGTCAACAGGTCTTTGGGTGGGAGTCAGTCAACATGTTATAATCAAAGAATTACCTAGTACTTTAAAAGCTAGTGTTGTAGCAAGCTTTATGATAGTTTTCAAATTATCCTGCAGTAAGTCATTGGCTGATACTGAATATTGCATGTTAAAGACAGAGTTAGTTAGACCTCTAAAGATAGTCAGAGCTTATAGATCACCTTATAGAAATGTAATCCAAACTGTACTGGACAAGTAGCATGCTTCTTTATGCCTCTCTAGGACTATTCTATGGGCCCCACAGAGACGGTGAAAACATGAATAAGTTTTGAAATGGTTGGGCAATCCATTTTACCCACTCAATAATCACTGTTCAGAATTCACTTTAAGCAAGTTTTTAGAATAGACAGAATTTGTCTCTTCTTTTCCCATTTTCTTTTCTTTATGCTTTTTCTTCTCTTCACTCTTTCAGGTAACCAAAGCCCACCTGCAGGGCTCTTGCCTCTATAAAGCCGGGGACCTTATCAGTCATTCACACCTTGGTATGATTGGGTTTCCAACAATGATTTATCTTCCCCACCTCCCCTCATCTCTTGCCTTAAAATCTCATCGTTCACCTGTGCTGTCTCCTCCGTTATATTTTCATTATGTTTTCATTTGAAATTTTTTTCTCTTGGTAAAATGAAAGGACTTTTCCCAGTTAAAGGAATTTTAGAAAACTAAGAAATATTTGGCAGGTCCCCAAAATTCCCCACACTTATTCCATTTAATGGGTCTTTTTAGTCTGTAGGAAAGCCCAGTCACACTGACACTAGGTAATTAAGATTATTGGAGTGAAGTGGGCAAAAATATCCAATAAGAAAAATAAGCAAAGATACTATAAGAAGCAACCAGATAAATAATCCAGGTGTGACATTCTGGAGGACAACTGGCCCAGACACAACAATTCAGTTTCATGAAAAAAGAAGACAATTCTGGATCAGATACTAACAAATCTTTCCTATAAAGTCCAGATAGTAAATATTTTAGACTTTGTGTGCCATACCGTCTCTGTCACAACTACTCAAACCTGCCTTTATAGGGTAATAGCAGCCATAGACAGAACTTAAATAAATGAGTGTCTGTGTTTCCATAAAACTTTATTTACAAAAACAGGCAGCCTAGAATTATCCTGCTGCCCTTGTTCTAGAGCAGTGGTTCTCAACCTTCTGGCCCTTTAAAACAGTTCCTCATGTTGTGACCCTCAACCATAAAATTACTTTCATTGCTACTTCATAACTGTAATTTTGCTACTGTTGTGAATCATAACGTAAATATCTGATATGCAGGATGGTCTTAGGCGACCCCTGTGAAAGGGTCATTCGACCGTCAAAGGGGTCACGACCCACAGGTTGAGAACCACTGTTCTAGAGGCAAGACTTAAGATAACAATAAGAACCAATATATAGTTTAGTCCTGGGTTAGATTCTTCTTGGAACAAACCAGCTATAAAGACATATGGGGTATAATTGGGGCAATTTTATATGATTTGGATACTAGATAGGATAGCTTTGTTTACATAGAAAAATAGAAAATCTTAACTGACAAAAGCAGATCATTCACTATATATACTATCCTACTATTTCATTTGTTAAAAATGAATATGTATAAAATTTAAAACTGTATTCATCAAGGTGCTATTAATGTTGGGGATATAGTGTTTCAAATTTCTTATTTTTTATTTTTGTGTAATTTATAGTCACTGATTTTATAATGGTGAAAGTTCGTTTTTATTTTTAAAAATACAAAAGAAAATTACTTACTCTAAATATTTAAAAATTAATATATTCCTTGGGTGCTCAAAATGAAGAAATCCTCAAATTTTCATCTTTTAATTTTTGTGAAATTTTTATGGTAGAAATATAAATAAGATCATTTCATTTTAAAACATATTTTGTAGAATTTTCTAAAACAAAAATAATTCCACAAATAAATCTCCAATTGTTTTAGGCTTTTTTCTAATTTTCGATGGTTTTTGAAACTGTCCTCAACAGAATAATAGACTGCACACAAATTTGTGACTTATAAATCACATTTATTATTGCCGACAGGAAATTTCATACTTAATGTATGCAATGAGTTATGGGTAGCAATAAATGTGTGCCATTAAAATGTATATTTATAGCTTTAGCTCTGGATTTTAGATTTTATTGAAGGAATTCTGTAACGCATTTCTAAGTGGTTGTCATTTAACATATCTGAGACTAAATTTACATAAGGTATTTCTGAATAAAGTGTATTATTTGACTCAATTATTTTACTTTTATCTTTTTAAGTTTAAGAGTAGTGGCAAGGCTTATTGGGGTGAAGGAAAATATTCCCTTGGGGATGCAGAGGGCGGGCTGGCTCTCTTAGCAACTGTCCCAACATCCCTAATAATCCTCCACATATTTTCTTGGTTTGGGGGAATAAGCAGACTTGCTTTCAAGCTAACCAGCCTACTTTCTGGGTTTTCTTGGGTTGGTTATTTGATGTTATATTATATTTTATTTTATTTACTTTGATTTTCTTCCTCTAAGAAATTTGAGACTGGAGTTGCAAAACTTGTATAGGCACATTTGCTTGGGGCCAATTATTCCACACAAATATGTAGTAGAGTTAAAAGAAGTCCCCACATCAGATGATGATAACTTATCGTGTAGGTAGGTGCAAAGGGTGCCTTCCCTGCACCATGGAACAGGGACTTCCACACCAACACAGTGCGTTTTCTTTGATGACGCACTAGACCTCCGTGAACTTCCCATTTCCTCTTTGAGAATGAGTTTGGATGACTTTTTCTTTAAAGGACCATTTAGAGCTGACATGCCATAGCTTACTAATTGTGTATCTCACTCATTATTCTTTCATTTTCTATTTTTTCATTACAGATAAAAGAAGAAACACTGCAATAAATACAGGGTAGCTGGCTTCTCCTCCCCGCTCTGCTATCATCCCTCGACCCTGAGCAGCTGGATTTGCTTTGCTCTTGCCACCACTCCGGGCCCACCCAGTCCCTACACTTGTACCCCAGTTTTGAAATGATTATGTTTCCCTCCCTGCACCCGCTTCTGAAAAGTCTGTACTTAGAACTCATGCTGAGGTCACAGATCACTGTAAGGGCGGCAGGTTTGGTCATGAGTCCTGACCGTCAGATCCTAAAGCTCATGCTGTTCGGCTCTGCACAACGAGATCACCATCCTGATGAATTCTTCATTGCCTCCCCCAGTTTCCCCTTTGCAGCCTGCACTCCTCTTTCTGTTTTGCCCCTTTGACATCTTAGCCCATGAGCAGTCCACATCCAGCTATTTGACACTGGGAGGAGATCAGGTTTTAATGCCCCACTCCTCTATATATCACAATCATCTTTTAGCACATTTAGGAATAATTACAATGTAAAACTAATTATGATAAATGGCTACAAAAGAAATAGAGAAAGTGAAAATTTTCATTTATGAAGTTTTACATATAAAATCACTCCCCAAAAAAATGAAAGAAAAAAACCCACGAAATAAATATTGCAGCACAAAATGGGAAAACGTTCACTGCATTGGGTTGAATTTGGCTCCCCACAAGAGTTGTCCAAGTCTTAACCACTGGTATTGTTACTATCATAGTTAGTTAGTTAATATTAATAAAGGAAAGAAAGCAAAGGGAAGCCAGACATTGTAAGTATACTCATCTGGGCAGCTTCAACAGGAAGCTACAGCTTCACACTCCCAGGGAACCATGGTCCATTCCCAGCAGGTCAATGGGGAAGGGATCGAACAAAGGGGAGACAGGAACATGCACAGAAGTCAGGTGGTGCAGGAGAGGGGCCTGCCTGGCAGGTCTAGCCTGGAGAACAATGGATCGGCTGGGCCTAGGCCAGTGATGGCGAACCTATGACACGCCTGTCAGAGGTGACACGCAAACTCATTTTTTTGGTTGATTTTTCTTTGTTAAATGGCATTTAAATATATAAAATAAATATCAAAAATATAAGTCTTTGTTTTACTATGGTTACAAATATCAAAACATTTCTATAAGTGACATGGCACCAGAGTTAAGTTAGGGTTTTTCAAAATGCTGACACGCCGAGCTCAAAAGGTTCACCATCACTGGCCTAGGCTGTGGTCGGCAAACTGCAGCTCTTTGGCCCCTTAAGGTTCTTCCTAAGCCTTAGGAGTACCCTAATTAAGTTAATAACAACATACCTACCTATATAGTTTAAGTTTAAACAATTTGGCTCTCAAAAGAAATTTCAGTCGTGTACTATTGATATTTGGCTCTGTTGACTAATGAGTTTGCCGACCACTGGCCTAGGGCGTGGATCCCATCAGAAGCACAGGAAATCTTGGAATGTTAAAATCCCCAGACAAAGGAGCTTTCTCTCTTGTGCTCCTGAGTGCTTACTCTCTCTCCCTGGCTCCTTGGCCCACACTAATGCATGCGCTTGCCTGTTCTCTCTGCATGGCCATGAGACCTTAAGCAGCGCATGGCAGACTTCATGGCTGCGCAAGAAGTTGTACTTTAATATGGAACCGAAATTCTGGGCAGTGGCCTTAATGCTGGCTCTGCTGAAGACAAGATGGGACTTCTTCCATAGCAGAACAGATGGAGATGGGACCTTGGAGGGGAAGCCCATTAAGTTTGCATCACCAATAAAGCTTTCCATGAAATCTCATTCTCCCATGGGGGCTCAGGAAATTATTTTCCTAATGGCACCCCAAGAACTCCACTTCCATTGATAACAGAACCATGGTCTTTGAAGATATAATTAACTGATAAAGATGAGATCTCCTGGACTGAGTAATTTCTAAATCCAATAATAAGTGCCCTCATAAAAAGACACAAACACAGGGGAGAAGGCCATGAGAAAAGGCGGCAGAAATTAGGATTGCCAGCAACCACAAGAATCTAGGAGAGAGACACGAAGCATATTCTCTAGTCTCCAAAAGGAACCAACACCTTGATTTCAGATTTCTGGCCCCCAGAACTGTGAGGAAATATGTTTCTGTTATTTAAGTCACCCATTTTGTGGTAGAAAACTAACACGGTAATGAATTAGTACTTTTAATTACAAAAATATATTTTTCAAAAAAGAGCAAAACATTTTTGCCTATATTTGTCCCATCATAGTAATGAATAACTAGTATAAGTGTCTATTTTAAAATATATTTTTATTGATTTCAGAGAGGAAGGGAGAGGGAGAGATAAAAACATCCATAATGAGAGAGAATCATTAATTGGTGCTTCCTGCCTGGCCCCCCACTGGGGAATCAGCCCGCAACCCAAGCTGTGCCCTTGACCAGAATCGAACCTGGGACCCTTCAGTCACCAGGCCGACACTCTATCCACTGAGCCAAACTGGCTAGGGCTACACATTTATTTTTTAAAAAAAACAATGGTAAATGCAAAAATGTTTAGATTTTATGCCAACACCACATTTGGGGAAGGAGTAATTGATGATTAGTGAGGGCTTGGAATTGGTGGTGCGTGCTGATCATAAAAAGACCAACTGTTAGTCCAGTGTTATTGCTGTTTAGCAATGCTCAGAAACAATGCACCCCCTTCCGGCCTGTACCCAGCGGGGCGCCGCTCTCACCATCTTGCCTTCCGTATTCTACTGTCATATAGGATAAGAAAAAAAGAGAGAGGAATGTTGATTGATTTACACAGGGGATACCCCGACTCTCGGGTTCTTTTCCTCAGACCCTGTACCTTGTCAGATCATGAAAGCGCTTCACCTCAGGGTTACATCTGGCTGTTCCTACTAGAGTACACCCTCTCCAAGTTCCCTTTTTGGAGGAAGGCCATCTAGGTCACCCTGCAGTAATAGTCACAACGAAAATCATGCAGGAGATAGAGTGATCATGGCCTTGATTTAAGCTGCTGTGATAAACTGGGAGGCAAACTGCAACGAAGACGATGCTGTGATGTCCAAAATGCAAAAAGGAAAAATAACAGGATTTTCTATGCCAATGAAAAGTTAGCATAAGAATATGCAAATCCAGGAAAAAAAACGTAACGTTAATATGAAGACCCAAAGGTAAATAAAAACCAGAGACTCTGAAAAATGCTTGCCAGAGTGTGAATATCATGACCTTTAATACAACTGTCAACTTCAAAATAGGTTGTTACTGAAAGGCCAGTGTGGTGAACAACTTTTTTTTTTTTCTGCTTTAGAGACGTTCCATTTGGCAGTGAGAGGGGACATTTGTCATTGTATATACAAGACCTAATTAGGCTGACACCACAAGCAAATACATGGCACTGGGGGAAGGGGGGAGGGGTGCTTTAAAAATGACACTATATGTTATTTAAAATAAGTGGTCTTCATTTTTAGTATATGATTATTTCAAATTCTGTATGATCAGTGAAAAAACTTGCATTGCTATTTTACACAAACAACTATTATCAAACACATCAATAGGGATCTAGTTAAATATTTCTTCCCAATGGTAATCAAGATGTTTAAAGTAATTTTACAGTCACTGGTGCCTCATAGGAAGAGAAAATATGGCTGAATTTTACAAACATATTAATTTCACACACCTTGCATTTTTGGGAGTGAATTTATCTAGAAATTGCTTTATATTCACAGAATAGAAGCCTGGAGGTCTGAATGGTTTTTCTACCACAACAGAACTGGAAGGGGCAACTTAAACAGTAAATGTGTTAAGTAGTAAATTGCACGGGAATCTTGGAGGAGGGGACTTCAGCTCCCTCTGTGAGCTGAGTAGGTCCATTGCAGCAGCTAGAGGGGAGAGGTAAGCTGAATGTTTGTAAATGCAATCAAAGGAAAGCACTACACATGCATAAAACACTAATTTTCATCAGTGGGTCCCCTGTGCTGTGTGCGTATGTGTAGGCAATTTATTATCGTCACTATATATAACTCCAGTCACTCTGAGCTAGGAAGAACAGCTGTTTCCCACCAACAATGTGCCTCTGAGGAGTCCCTAAGCAGGTCTCCTAACAAAGCAAAGCAATCAAGGCTGATTAAAAGGACAGCATTCAACAGCAGTGAAGGCACAGCAAAGGGGGAGAAGGAGAGACCATCCCCCCAAATCAACCTTGCGTCATCCACAGACATCACTAAACCCTGTAATCATACTGATAGCTGTTTACAGTCATGATTACTTATTCTAATGAGGAAATTTAGAAGTTCTTTGTTATACTACCTATCTGGTTATGCAGGTATAAATTATGTCATGTTCCCAATACACAGAGTATGAGGTTCATCCTCAGGTAATTTGTATAAAGTACAAACACAGTAGGCAGTAAGAGTTCAAATTATTGATGTCGTCTCCACAGTCATCGCCTTGGGAGGTTATAGACTTATTCCAATGATGCCCTTCAAGACTTTTGAGCTTCTTTTTGAGAGGAGTTTATCAGTCTTTCAAGAGTCTCTCTCTTTCTCTCTCTCTCTCTCTCTCTCTCTTTCTCTCTCTCTCTCTCTCTCTCTCTCTCTTTTTTTACTTTTGAGCTTCTTTTTGAGAGGAGTTTATCAATCTTTCAAGAGTCTCTCTCTCTCTCTCTCTCTCTCTCTCTCTCTCTCTCTCTCTCTCACACACACACACAAATCTGCATGCACACATGTAAACATACACACATGCACATAAAAGCCAGTGATTACATCTCTCTCTCTCTCTCTCTCTCTTTCTCTCTCTCTCTCTTTCTCTCACAAATCTGCATGCACACATGTAAACATACACACATGCACATAAAAGCCAGTGATTACAATATTGTCATTCTAGATTGGGGGAGGGTTTTTTAATCAAATATATATTATTCAAGTTTCCTGCCATCACCCAATAGTAGTTCACCCATTGTCTGTAACAATAACCTCCCTGACATTTAACTGATATTGTAGTACATGACCACCAAGAATAAGGATGGAGTCTCTGCCACACAGCTAGCTGGCATGGTCATATAACCAGATTCTGCCCAATGGTATATTCCACACTGGATAGTGAGCCATCTTGAAACAGCCAATGGTATTATGGGGATGACAGATCAACAAAATAGAGGGGGCCTGGGCCCCCTAGAGACTCTGCAGAGCAGAACCATGATACAGCCCAGATTCTTTAGAGAGAGGAAAATCAACTATCTAGTCTGAGATGTTGCTACTTTGGAGTTGAGCCACTTACGGACAAATGGAACTCATAATAGAGTTGTTTTTTTAAAAAATGTAAATCTATCTTCACAGTGAAACAACTTGCCACTATGATCACAAACCTTTCAAAGGATCTACGTAAAATTCTCCAAGAGGAGCTACAGAATATGGCTCAGCCATCAAACTGTGTTGTCCGGAAGTAATCATGTGGGAAGGTACATGTCAGTGTGTGCTTAAAAGAATTAGTTGCATTACTTTTTAATTATAGAAGTGTTGTGTAATTCTGAGCAAACATAGGCCGACAGTGTAATGCATGTTTGATCATACCTCCTTTAGAACATTGTCATCACCCGATAAGCTAGATAGGAGTTGAAGTCATTCCACTAGATTGTTGAGGAAGGAATTTCAGAATTCCTCCCTTATCACATAAAATCTCTTAAAAGTTTCATTAACTATATCAAGGCTGCATCCACTGCTAAACCTACTAGAAGGGAAGAAATTTCTAGCTTCTCATAAGTGATTATGATTGTTTATGGAATGTTCTTCTGACCTGCTGTTTAATCAATTGAAAGTGGAATTCCAATTTCCAGTAGGAATTTACTATTCGAAAATCTGGGGAGCCCCAGCTGCAGGGCTGACATTAAGGGAGCTGTCAGTGGTAAGCCCAGGCCGGGCGTTGACAGCGTCTGTTCCAGAATTAAGCAATGATTGGCGTCCTTGCTGTGCCAGCTGCTAGATATTTTGAGTGCCTTCTGTATCTATAGCTGCCCATGGGGGTGTTACTCCTGTCCTAGCTGTTGCAGAGATGGAGTGTATGATGAGCCCTCGGGTGAATATTCCCCTCCTACTCTAGGTAACAAATGTGGCTGGAGAAGGTGATATCAGGCAAAGTCTGCAACGGAATTGTCTAACCAAGGGATGGTTAGGTAGGAATCGCATGTCAAACCAGAAGTAGATCAGGGCCAGAGCTAAAAGAAAGTAGCCTTCTGAGGCGGATAATGCGGCTCGCGAGCCACATGCGGCTCTTTGGCCCCTTGAGTGTGGCTCTTCCACAAAATACCACGTGTGGGCACGAACATATAGTGTGATAGAAACTTCGTGGCCCATGCGCAGAAGTTGGTATTTTGTGGAAGAGCCACACTCAAGGGGCCAAAGAGCTGCATGTGCTCGCGAGCCACGGTTTGCCAAGCCGCAGTTTGATGACCACTGACCTAGGAGAAAAGGTACAGATTCTCTCTAGGGAAAAAGATTTGATGAGGAAGAGAGAAAGCAAGTAAGAAGCCAGAACACAAAGATGGAATCGGGGAGTTGGCTGCAAACACTTCCAGGTCCAGGTTTCCATTGAGAGGCCACTCACCGATGCTACAAAAATTGCATCTGGCCATTAAGCAGTGGCTAAGGCCCTCTCCTCCTCCTTTTTCTCCTCTATTAATTTCAAGGGTTCTTCCTTTCTCCTGTTCAGTCATTAACATCCTCTGGGAGTGGGACCAAGGAAAACTATTACAGATGGTAAGAGGAGTTTGGTGGGATTTTTTGTTTGTTTGTTTTTTATCATTTTGGTGGATTTATTTATTTATTTATTTTTGTGGCATCCTGAAAACTCAGTGTAAGCCCCAGATAGTTTTTGTTGTCATTATTTATACTTTTTAGTGTGGAAACTTTCAAAGATATACAAAAGTAGAGAAAATAGCAAGATAGATTTCCAGTTTGGGCAATTTTGCTTTATCCACAACCACCATGACCACCCCTGCCCCTGAATGATTTTAAAGCAAAACGTAGGCAAGCATATAACTTCTCACAGAAATACTTCAGTGTGTGAGTCTAATGAAAAACTAGAGAGTAAAACTTAGCTTACAATGAGAATAATATTTCTCCTGTTCTCTTCAGAAAGTGCATTTTGGGTCCTACTCATCAAAAGGACAAATCATTAATGTACTTTTTTCCCTTGTTCACTTTTTTCTGCCTTCTGAATAAATTCCATCATGATAAATTACTTAACTTTCCTCCTGTTAACCCTGGAAATTCTACCGGTTACTCAAATGACATTAGGAAAGAATAAGGCTCCATCGGTTACTTTTTAAAATATATGGCGTTCTCTTTCACACTCTTAAATGCATTAGTCACACAGATTTCCCTTCTTTTGCCATTGAGAAACTTTCTCCCCATTATGCAATTTTCCCCTTTGGGTGCAATTTTTTCCTGTTCCCATTTAAATGTAACTTTTCCCTTTTGGATGAGGTAACTTGGTAAGACAAAAGAAAAAAATTACCTCAATTAATCTTTTTTAATAAGGAATATCTCAGGTCAATTGTTCTTTTAGATCATAAACCAAAACATGGGTACTGTCATTAGAAGAATTAATCTGAGTGGAATTCAGATTTTTAGATTGGATTGCAGCAAAATGTAATGCCAATATTATTTGCTAACCTTGTTATAACAAGTCTTTTTGCCTTACAGAATCATAGTTTGTGAGATATAAATCATGTTACACTGTTCAGCGATAATTCTTGGAATATTGGAGGATTATGTGAAAATAGGTCTTAGACTTATTCATGCATTCAGCAAATTCTAACTGAGGACCTATTATGTTCCAAGCTTTAAGGTCTCATTAAGGTTTTAATGAGATATCAGTAAGCTAAATAGAGTAAGTCCATATATTCATGTACAAAAATTCTAGAGGAGGATTCTGAACACAAACAAGTAAGGAAATAAGTACATAATGTAATCTTAGGTATTTTGTTATGAATCAAAATAATCCAAGATTAAAACAAGGAAATCAATACGGGGGGGTGGGGGGATAGCCATTTTAAGCTAAGGTGGTTAAGTGCCATTGAGAAGAGATCTAGAAAAAAACGTAAGCATAAGCTCTATTAAGACCTTTTAGAAGAGTATGGGTGGACCATAAATCCAAAGATTGGTATCCTTATAAGAAGAGGAGAAGATATAGAGACACAGAAGGTGTGTGAAGATGGAGGCAGAAATTGGAGTAATGCATCTACAACCTAAGTAACAGCGAGCATTGCTGGCAGACACGAGAGGCAAGGAGAGAGGCTTGGGACAGTTTCTACCTCAGATCCTCCAGAAGGAGCCAACGCTGCTGACATCTTGATTGTGGACTTCTGGCCTCCTGAACTGTGAAAAAAATAAATTTATATTGTTGTAACCATCCAGTTGTCCTGTAGTCCTAGGAAACTAATACACTTAGTAATAAGCTTACTGGACAAATGAACTAGGGCTTCAGAATTATTTTCTGAGAGTCACCCATGATGCTAGACATGTTGTCAGCAGTTAATAAATGTGTTTTGAATTAACCCAACTACTTCTAGAGTCTATGAGTGCAAAATTTCTCATACCCTTAAGCTGTCCATATAAAGCAAAATTCAGGGAGCCATTTAGTCGTCCCCCTACTCTAACACACAGTATATGAGTGACATAAAAGTTGAGCAACATTGGTTCAGCCACTTGGATACATGAAGATAAATTCATTAATTTACCCCATTCCTCCCCATTAGTGTTTGCAGAGCTAGGAAGCCTGCATATATTTCTCTAAATGGCTCTTCCATTGAGGTTGAGTCTTCTTCTTATCCTGAGAAAAGCAAGTTCGGTAATTTCATTAAAATTCTGAAAAATGTTAACCTCCATCTCCCGGAGCATTTTTTACAAAATCCATTTGTGCTTCAGAATAGGAGAAAAACACAGCCACAGCCATGTATTAAGCTTGGTATTGACAAAGCTATTTTCTATCAAATGACCTTCTGAATCTCACTTCCTGGATTAGGAAATGGCATCAGATGTATGTTCACATCTGGATTATGTTGCCTTGAATTAAAGTGGCACTTCTTACCAAAACAACATTGTTCACTAACAGGATTTTAATGTTATGGACAAATTATTCTGATTTTTTTTTATCAGCTATCTAACCAGGTTCTCTCCCCACTGCCATAGGCATAAAAAGAAATATAAGGTACTCTTGTAGGTAGTGAGAGAGACCTGGAGAGCATCAGCCATTGATTAACCGAAAACGGCTTTGGGGAAAATAAGGCTGAACAATTTAAAGTGTATGAGATGAAGAATGTTTCAGCTCAGTATGGGGGCAAAAATTGGGGTGAAGGAAAAAGCCCCTATTCTTCCCCAGCATTGTCCAAACATGAGCGTGGATATATTCTCCCCATCTTAGCATGTCTTGTATATTTCACTTTGAGGGTGGAGGGGAAAATGAAAAGAAGAGAAAGCTGATATGGCCAGAGAGTGGGAGTGGAAAACAGGGAAATAGAAAGGGGAGGGGATAAGATTTACTTTAAAATATTGATGCTCAACCACTGAGCCATGCCAGCTATGCAAGATTTACTTTTGATTGAAGTAAAACAATATAATAGAAGTTGCCAAGTATTGGTGATGGTCAACTGAGGGACCAGGGAGAGGGTTTTGGAGGCAATGCAGACTGACCTGCATGATGAATATATTGCTTTGACAACCCTCCCAAAAATTTTTTACAGAGAGGAAGGGAGAGGGATAGAGAGTTAGAAACATCAATGAGAGAGAAACATCGACCAGCTGCCTCCTGCACACCCCCCACCGGAGATGTGCCGGCAACCAAGGCACATGCCCTTGACCAGAATCAAACCTGGGACCCTTCAGTCCCCAGGCCGACACTCTATCCACTGAGCCAGACCGGTTTCGGCCCAAATTTCAATTTTAAAGAGCACAGAAACTTATTATGCTGACTGATGTAATCACAGACTACACTAGACCACTTGCTGAAAACACTGTATAATGGTACTGATCTAGAATAACTGGGCTTCACTGCAAATATCTAACTCTCTTGCTGATAAAGCAATGTTCCCTGCAGGTCAATTTGTCAACATTTTCTTGATTTTACATTTTTAGCCAGAATAGCAGTTATTGTCATACTACTTGATCTAATAAGAACAAATTAGCAAAATTTTCCATTCACAAAATTAAGGGCAAGTTCTCTATTAAGGTTTCATTCATTGAATCAAATTAAAACAACATCAGA
>NW_006294876.1:2086699-2087454 GCF_000327345.1 Myotis davidii | reverse complement strand
AAGAACTTCACTGATAAGAAAAGCTAAAGGAGTTCATCACCACCAAACCAGTATTATATGAAATGCTGAAAGGTATCCTTTAAGAAGAGGAAGAAGAAAAAGGTAAAGATACAAATTATGAACAACAAATACACATCTATCAACAAGTGAATCTAAAAATCAAGTGAATAAATAATCTGATGAACAGTAAAAAAAAAAAAGAATTTTTAAGTTTATGATCCTTGGGGTAGAAAGAAGAATCCACTGGTGGCACTGATTAAATTGATTTTACAATATATTCATCTCATTTCTCTTCTAAGTTTTTTGTCTTTTTGCAGTTTTTTTTACTAACATATCTATCAAGTCATATTATTAGAATAAGCAATACATTTGCACATCAACACGAGAAATAGCTCTGCAGAGTTGTAAGGTCTAGAAGATATATAAAGTACTTATTTTAGCGATGATACTATACTATTGCTTAAAATATTTGGCGGGCTCCTTTCATGATATTGCTTTCAGAATCCATGTCAATTCCTTTAGAAACTGCTCAGTGTGCCATAGAACTTTAACCTCTGAATATGGAGGAGTTTTCTGGACAAAATCAGAAGTCACTCAGAAAGAACAATGGAATTTGAGGTGAGTGGTCAGATTCAGTGATATTTTTGTGCAAAAAAAAAAGCAAGTTCATAAGAAATATGCCATTTAATGGAAAATTTACATTATTGGCATACTTACTTCAGAGAACAGCAGGTTAATTTCTGTTAACTTTGATG
>NW_006294876.1:2084887-2085513 GCF_000327345.1 Myotis davidii | reverse complement strand
TACAGTTCCTCATGTTGTGACCCAACCATAAAATTATTTCCGTTGCTACTTCCTAACTGTAATGTTGCTACCGTAATGTAAATATCTGATATGCAGGATGGTCTTAGGTGACCCCTGTGAAAGGGTCGTTAGATCGCCAAAGGGGTCGAGACCCGCAAGTTGAGAACTGCTGCAGGTATGGGAACTGGCTTAGAGCTGGCCTGGAAGATTGTTCTAATCCTATTGCTCTCTTCCAGTCCATCCAGCAGATGTTAATGGAGCACATGTTGAGGAGACAGAAGGAAGCTAGGTAGATAGGGGTGGGACCAGGGGAAGGGAAAATAGAACTGGGGAACCCAGCAGGTGGAAATTACTAAGACAACCCAACTGGGTGGGGAATGAAGGGCACACATGAGAAAAGTGAACTTTAAAATGTATGGATGTTGCTAAAACAGACAGCTTGCAGAGAATCAATCACAAGACAGTAAATCATATAAACCAATCCCAAGGATGTTGCTAAGGCAGAATTATTTGAAAGAACCAATCAGAAGCTAGTAAGCATGTATATCTTGGATTTTATAGCATAGATTTTGGCATATTTTCCCAAGTCTGGCTTAACTGAGCTGAATATGGTAGAGATCATACTT
>NW_006294876.1:2079559-2083168 GCF_000327345.1 Myotis davidii | reverse complement strand
CAAGTCAGGCATCAGAAATGTGTGTCAAACATCACAGTGTTAAGAGGAAGTGCCAATGGCTTAATGAGAATCTGTCCTTTCCTTTAGAAAGATATCTCACAGCACATGTGCCTCTAATGGAGGGACAATGGTGTCACCTTCAAATGCAAGGAGTAGAATAGTCCTCATGCTGCGACAACAAACAGAATTCTTACCAGAAGCAAGTCATAACTGTCATAAAAAATGATGACCTTAAATTAGATTCCACATGAATAATTTCTTCATTTTTCATCTTCGACCAAACAGCACTAAATTTGCCATTAAGAAAAAACTATGTGTTTACCTGCTTCCTTCCTGTTGCCCCAAATTGTTATGAGAATGAATCAGAGAGTATCTTGGAGGCATTTTTAAAATAATAAAATATTCATCCAAATTGTCCCCTTCTGACCCAGTGTGGGAGTAGATATATTGAGCTTTCACAATGTGAAAGCAATGGATGATGTGCAATTCTGCTTCAAACAACAGTCAATTCAGAAAAGAAAAACAGAATTTTTACCCTGTTATTTGAGTGAAACAGTTGAGTGCTGACCAATTGGTAGCATGAAGTAGTCAGAGCCATAGATAACTCTGACATAACCATTCTTAGATGTTCAGTTTAGCAAAATCCACTGTTGAATAGAATGCAAAAGGTTAGCAACCCTTTAAAACTATCTAGAAATTTTGTAGCTTTATTAACAAAAGGTCTCACTGGAACCTGTGACAAGTCTAAGCCAAGAGACCTGTAAGAGACACCTGCTATCTGGCTAACTGGATATACAGGGAGGCCCTTAAATAAAGGAAGAAACAGAGAATGGGAAATTACACAGTCCCAGGTCTGGACTTCAGACTTGTAGTTGACTGAATCCTGAAACCAAAATTCTAGAAGTTACCCTTGAGTTATCCTTCTCATGTGCATATGATTATTCACTTAATTGTTCTTTTTATTCACTGAATTGTTCTAATCATTCTACTTCCCAAATGTTACTCAAATCCATTTATTTCACTCCATTCTCTCTGCCACTACTCTGGTTCTGATCGCCACCATTTCTTACTTGGATTATGTATACCGTGTATACTGTCTTGTAACTCCTTTAATCTAGTCTTCTTTCCTTCCACTATTTTAGCCATATTGCTCCAAAAATAATCCTTAGAATAAATGCAAATAGGCCTTAAAACCCTCAATGGCTCCCCATTGCCCCTCAAAAATAGTGTAGTACCTAACAATGGTTTGCGAAGCCTCAACAATAGAGCCTCATTTCAAAACTTTTCCCCATCATGCATTTCCTGCTCACCATACCAAACTTACTCCAGTTTTTCAAATGTGCTGTTTCTTCCCTCAATGGTTTTCCTTTTGGTGAAGTATTCTCTCATCCAACCCTTCAGTTCACTGAACTCCTACTCAACCTTTAGATATCATCTTAAATGTCTATCTTTCTTGAGAAGCCTTCCTTGACCTCAGGGCTCGCTCCAATCCATTTTCTACTCCCTTAATACCCTATGTCTCCTGTTATCCCTATAATAAATATTCATCATACTAATTATAGCAATCAATTTAAATATTGCTTTCCTGCTAAGCTCCAAGCTCAGAGAGGCAAGGACAGATTCCATCTTGTCTATAATGAGAACAAAAGCTCCATGAGTGTAGGAATTACTTTTATTGTTACTATATCCCCAGCACCTAGAGCAGTTCTAATAATAGCATACACTAAATACATTTTTGTTGAATAAATGAATGGTAGGCACTCAGTAAATGCATATTTAAAAGAATCCATGAAGGAAACTCAAGGCCACACAGAGCTCAAAATAATCAAACTCATAGGAAATATTGACACATCGGAATGGTGATTATTTCATATCAGGAAATGTTCTACATCTGTTCTTTGTTCAGAGGACTCCCTCCTACAAGGCAAGCCCGCTTAGAGTTCAAGAGGTTATTCCATAATCAGAGAAGTCATTTAAAAATGGTTAGAGTCTTAAGAGACACCTCAACCATACCAGGGACATTGGATGGATGCATTGTACTCCTCCTTTCTACATATTTCTAACTAATGGAGGCCATGGTGATGAGGTGACAGTCAATTGATCTGATCCAAATTTATCTGAAGAGGAAAATATTGCTCTATGCTGCTCCTCAATGCTCAATCCTTTTGGAAGCATGTTTTTTATGGTCAATGTATGAGCAACAGTTTCCTCTTCTGCAGAGGAAGAGGGTGGAACTATAAGCTCTACAAAGTTCCTTTTAGTCATAGGATCCTTTCAAAAGTCATAGATTTGAAAGAACCAATCAGAAGCTAGTAAGCATGTATATCTTGGATTTTATAGCATAGATTTTGGCATATTTTCCCAAGTCTGGCTTAACTGAGCTGAATATGGTAGAGGGATCATACTTCCACAAGAAAAATAAACATTTATACAGCCTTTAAAAAGGTTTAAATATACGTGTGTATATATGTATATATATTTCATTCTCTTATTATTTTCTTTTTCAAGGACATTCTCAGATGACACATATTTTGGAGAAAATCCTTCTACTTCTTGGTAGAAGAGAGAAAGGTGATAGAGTCTCCAGGCATTCCTATCAAAGATAGGAGATAATAGTGGGGAAACTGAAAATAGTTGATTATAGACTCTTCTTTAAGAACCAATCAGAAGCTAGTAAGCATGTATATCTTGGATTTTATAGCATAGATTTTGGCATATTTTCCCAAGTCTGGCTTAACTGAGCTGAATATGGTAGAGGGATCATACTTCCACAAGAAAAATAAACATTTGTACAGCCTTTAAAAAGGCTTAAATATATGTATGTATGTATATATATATATATACATATATATGTATATGTATATGTATATATATATTTCATTCTCTTATTATTTCCTCTTTCAAGGACATTCTCAGATGACACATATTTTGGAGAAAATCCTTCTACTTCTTGGTAGAAGAGAGAAAGGTGATAGAGTCTCCAGGCATTCCTATCAAAGATAGGAGATAATAGTGGGGAAACTGAAAATAGTTGATTATAGACTCTTCTTTAAGAAATCTTCCTTGACAAGCCACTTCTTTTTAGAAATATCAGATGCAGCAAAATTGTATTTAAACAATAATTTAGACAGTTCTTTAGAGAGTGTTTAACTGGAGTTCAAAACACATTCAGTGGAAGGGGCTGAACTAGGTTAGGGACACTACTTCACTATTATGTTATCCTGTGTGTCCTCGGGGAAGCCACTCAACCATTCTGATCTTTAGTCATAATATTTAAATAATCATATTTTTGTTACAAAAATATAATGTGAAGATTAAATTATATTTATGTATGTAGAAATAACAGTGAATTGAAAAGAGAGATGCAGGAGAAACTAAGATGGCGGCAGAGATAAACACCGGGAATTTGATGCCGCTCACAACAATTGATTAATACCTCAGAAAAACAATACGGACATCATCCAGAACCACAGGAAGCCTGGCTGACTGTAAATTCTACAACTAGAAGGAAAGAAAAGCACACTGAGAGAAGCTGCAGAAGAGAAGCGCAGAGGTAGGGGGCTCGCGCGCGCGGAAAGGGGCTGGCACCTGAGGACGCGGCTGTCTTTT
>NW_006294876.1:2077566-2077968 GCF_000327345.1 Myotis davidii | reverse complement strand
CACTATTATGTTATCCTGTGTGTCCTCGGGGAAGCCACTCAACCATTCTGATCTTTAGTCATAATATTTAAATAATCATATTTTTGTTACAAAAATATAATGTGAAGATTAAATTATATTTATGTATGTAGAAGTAACAGTGAATTGAAAACAGAGATGCAATTTTTAGTAGTTTTTACAAGTTGTTATTCCTAGTAAGCATTTATCCAAAAATAAAAGGATCTTAATGTCGTAGAAATCGGTCAGCTTTTATTGAAAGCCTCTTAAACTCTTTATAAAAAGCCATTTTGATTTATTTCCTAATTTTATAGATCATAAACAGAGATCTTGGAAAACTGAATCTCAGAAAAAAAATTGCAATCATTTAACTATTTTAATTTTTGATACATTAAAAACCATGTG
>NW_006294876.1:2072486-2074010 GCF_000327345.1 Myotis davidii | reverse complement strand
ACCTGGCGACTGAACTTGGCTGGAGAACCTGCAGAACCTAGCAAGAGAACATGGACACAGAACTTGGCTGGAGATTGTGGCTAGAGATCCTGGCAAGGCTGCTGATCAACTGAACGCTGTCTCCATATCATTTAGTCTTCGCTGACTCCATCCACACCTTTGGGAACCCCTGGACCTGCTGGGGTTGGACCCCAACAACTGAAAGGCAAATAAAACCATGAGTGTTGCCATGGAAGCTTCCATTGATACATTGCTGTACATAACCAGCACTACAAGTCCTGGAACTGGGAGTTTCATGTGTGCTTTCCTGATTATACTTTGGCCTAAATAAAAGTCAGAAAGTCGGTCTCAAGAGGCAAAATATATAATTTTTACTTTTATATTTGAGCACAGATTGTAGCAGATTGTTTTTTTCTAGAAAATTTGGGGAAAAAATGCAGTCACCTACGTGTTTACAAAGACAGCCTTTTCCTTTTCTCTAAATATCCAAAGCTCAAATATGGCCTGCTATATAAAAAGTCTTGGCCTAACTTGATATAGCAAAGCGAATAGCATTTTAACTTTTTTAACATAATCAGATATCTAGAATGATAAAGACAAATGTTCCCTAAAGTGAATGCTTACAATATGGGGACATAAATTTGATAATAAAGTTCTCTAGAATGCCACACTTCTATAATACATGTTTGACCTTTCTTTCTCCTGCCTCTGCACTGTCTACATGAAAGATGACATGGGAATGGAGCCAGACATAGGAAATACACCCAGAGTATTGAAGAAGAAAAAGAAATTAGCTTCAATGAAAGGTGGAGAGATTTCAGTTGGGCATAAGGGAAAACTCTTGATCTTGATATGATAAAATATTAAAATAGGCCAATCAGAAGTTATGAAAATTCTATCTTTAGGGATTTTCTATAAAGGCTAAAAAAATAATTCTGCCTGGGATCCTTCATTTATTTGTTCATTCATTCATTAATCTGATAGAAATTACTGATTGCCTAATGACCAGCTACCAAACTATGTACAAAGTATATTTCTGAGCCAAAAGACAGGAATCAGGAGCATGTTATGTCTTTAGGTTTGTGACATTTCTCAATTGTTATGATGTGTTCATGTATCTGCATATGGAGAGAATGGCTAAAAGAAGATCATCCAGAGAAACATTTTTACCCAGAGAGACACTAATCCTGTTACTGACTATCAGATATGGATCTTTGTGAATAAAAAAAAACAAAAAAATTTCTGTGAAATTAGTGTAAGTATCCTGTATAACTTACTTCAGAGGGGAAATGACTTCAAGGGATAGTGAATTCTCCATTACCAAGGTTATCCAAACTAAATGACCATCTGTCAGATAGGTACTAGGTGAAAGTCCATTGTTTTGTTTGAAAAATATACCTCAAAAGGGTATCTTTTATGAAAACAAAACTGTTGGCCAAATTGTTGAGAAGCAATGCTAATTGAAGACATCCTAAAAGATAAAAATGAATCAGGGTCATTGCTATGCAGGTGCACATAACTGGG
>NW_006294876.1:2066716-2072465 GCF_000327345.1 Myotis davidii | reverse complement strand
AAGAGTTAAGCTCAATTCAAAGTACTAGTTTTTATTTCTATTTCTTAAATTGTGGAAAGTCATTTCAAATTCATGGTTAAGCATCTTAAAGAGGAGATACTGGAGAGCAACTAGCAGTGGATTCAACAACTCATGTGGCACAGGCACCAGCTAATCTAAATGGGCAGGAGCCAGGTCCCCATAGCCCTTGCTTTGCTAGGTGTTGACCCTTATTTGCCAGCTCTGGGGACATCCAATGGTATCTGATAGGGGAGTCAAGGAAACTGGGGACAGGACAACTTGGATATATTGTTGGGAACAGTGGCTATTTATCAACTGGTTCAGAAATAATTTTCTTTAACATATTTTTATTGGTTTCAGAAAGGAAGGGAGAGAGATAGAAACATCAATGATAAGAGAGAATCATTGATCAATTGCAAGTCCCACACTGGGGATTGAGCCTGCAACCTGGGAATGTGCAATGACTGGGAATTGAACCCGTGACCTGCTGGTTCATAGGTCAATGCTTAACCACTGAGCCATGCTGGCTGGCAATAATTTTCTAGTTTAACAATCAGTACCACAATACTAGAGGCGCATGTGTAGCAATCACTCCTGGGAACAACCATTCATGTGAATCCAGATACTGCTAATGCCACATCAATCCTTCTCCCCAAACAGCAAGTTCAAAGGGAAGAAAAAGAGAGAAGCAATCCATTTTAATTTATCTAGATTTTTCTCCTCTTCTGTGACACAGCCATTAATAAATGGAATATGACAGGCTGGGTTTCACAATATAGTAGGGAAGATCTGACTGGAGGGCCATCCATGTCAGACAGAAGAAACTGGGAAACAAGGACCTACAGGAGTTTGTTTTGAGACCAGTGATGTTCACCCACATACTAGTTTTGTCTTCGTAAATAATTCCTCTTGATGGAGGCTGGAAAAATAAAATAAAGAGTTCTAATTAGAGTTAAAGAAAGCAGGAATTAGGAGTTGGGGAGAAATCCTGACATTTTGAAAGACAACACAATTTCAAGTATCATTGGCCACCTAGAAGAAAATAAGAAAGAAGTTCCATACAATAGAGTCACTAGGATAAGTAGGGACAAAATTACACAAGTATGAGATGATTTATATGTAATTAATATACTAATGCCTGCTACACCTATCACTTCAGCTTCACCTATTTATTCATCAACTGAAAACACATTGAACCTCGACCATGGGCAATCCCTTAAACTTATTAAAGTATTTGGTAATGTGAAAGCACCATATCAACACTAACTTTACATTATTGGTTCTCCATGAAGGCAGAAATCATGCCATAGCCTTTTATAAAACTAATTTTAATTTATAAGTAACAATAAATTCATTGCTTTTTTAAAAAGGAAAAAACTAAATAATAAAAGTGAAATGATTATATAATTTAGTATCCAAAACAGGACACTCCTGAGGGTGAATGGAAGTGCATTTAATAGTTATGTTGGGAGAGAGGAGGAAAGACACTAGGTGTAAACAGAGGCCCACCAGACAAATTGGGACATTGGGCCATACAGAAAGGAACCCTGAAGCCCCTTGTGAATACCCAGCCTCCCCCCAAAGACCTTTGATATTTCCCAAAGGTAACATACAGTTATTATTTCAGAAGAGTGACAATGTTTGAAAGAAAGCCAGAGACCTTTTTGTAGAATCAAGGAAGGTGACATTAGATAAAGAAAACAGAAGGCAAAGTCTCTCCCAGAACATGACACATCTTTAGCTCACAGTTAACCTGGGGAACACTTCTCTGATGTCTATTCCCATACTTCCATACTTCTCGCTCTGAAGCACATCAAGACCTACTTAACAATGTCTAACTCTCACCAGTTGGCCTTAGATATAGTGGCAAAAGAGATCCCCTTACCATGGGCAGTCTCTGACAATTCTTTTATGCTTTACATGGCCTTGAAGGAGTCTTATTTCAATTTTTTAAAAATAAGCTATTCATGATTATCTCCTATCCAATATTGTATTTCAATCTACAGTTTATGCAGAGATGCATTTACATTTGAAGAAAAAAATCTATTTCTATTTTCTGATGTTCTAAAGCAGCGGTTCTCAACCTGTGGGTCATGACCCCTTTGGGGGTTGAACGACCCTTTCACAGGGGTTGCCTAAGACAATTGAAAAACACATATATAATTACATATTGTTTTTATGATTCATCACTATGCTTTAATTATGTTCAATTTGTACAATGAAATTGGGGGTCACCACAACATGAGGAACTGTATTAAAGGGTCACGGCATTAGGAAGGTTGAGAACCACTGTTCTAAAGAGAGCAGTGAAGGGAAAGTTATTGGGGAAATTCTGGGGCTGACCAGCAGCCCCAGAACAATGGATGAGCAGATTACTCAGACACAGTTTGACTGTGAAAGAGAGGGCTAAGGGGCTCCTGGCTCTGGCGGCCAGATCAGACTCCATTGTCTGCCTCATTAGCCTTTTATTGGAATTTTTATCTTTAGATACAATCAGTAGGGTGAGTAATCTTGGGAGGACACATGTATTTACATCATTGTCCTCTAGGCAAGAGCATCCAGGGATTAAGCATAAGGATTCCAGTAAACACCCGGAGGTCTGCATATGCACAGGCTTGTTTGGAAAGGTCAAGGAATAATTAGGGGTGCCACCTTCGACACTCCCCTAAGTCTCCCCTAAGTCGGAATCCTGATAAACAGGGTAGGCAGCCTTCTACACGCTTCCCTTTTATCAGAATGTCCTCCTTACAAACTTTCCAACCAAGTCTCGTGTGCTCCCCAGCAGGGAAAAGTGCTCTCCACCCTTCATTCATTGCTCCAATGGGGAGGAGAGACATATCAGACTGGTGGTCAGGAGACAGAGCTGAGCAATGCCAGGTTCAGTCCCTTCAGAGAGATGATGGCTTTCTACAGGCCAGACATCCTGTTCAGCTGGAAGGAACTCCCCTATGATTGTCTGGATGTTGCAGACAGTGAGAGTAAACCTTTTGAAATCAGGGGGAGTATTACTAAGCCTATTTGGCCCACATTTTAAACCATATTTTTCTACCAGCTTAATCAATAATAAAGCCTTTTTTTTTTACTCCCCATCTGTTTGCCTTCTCTGACTTGTCACTCCACTGGTTCCAAAATCTGGATGGAGAGATGATTCATTTATTGGTCCTCCAAACTCACACACGTAGGTCTCGATGAGGCTTCATAACAACTCTTCATTATGGGTGACTACCATGTTAAGTAAACGCAATGAGGGGTCCTGACCCGTGTGTGCTGCTTTTCTTTGCACCTCCGTAATTAATAGCATACATTTGCATGTAGTTCTCCAGGGTCGGTTGTAAGGTCTAGGGTTACAGGATAGAGTTTTCTCTCTTAATAGCCATAGGAAATGGGAGCTTATAATCCTGAATTTATTAGCATCATGCCCTGCTGCAGGAGATCTTCACTTTTTTAGGGTCAGAGACTATTTTCAGTGGTTCTCAACCTTCCTAATGCCGCGACCCTTTAATACAGTTCCTCATGTTGTGGTGACCCCGAACCATAAAATTATTTTTATTGCTACTTCATAAACTGTAATTTTGCTACTGTTATGAATCGTAATGTAAATATTTGATATGCAGGATGTATTTTCATTGTTCGCGACCCACAGGTTGAGAACCGCTGATTTAGATCTTCATGTAGATATGGAAAGTCACTCCAGGAAAATGCACATATTCAAAACGTTGGGTATCCAATTTTATCAGCTTCCTAAAGCTCTGAAATAAATGGTTATAAATCCTGCAGCATGCTCAGATGAGTGCATGACCCCCTGTCACTTCTTACTGGCTGGCAGAGGACAGAATCCTCAACTCTTAGGAGGGGAGGGCCTTGAGAGCTCATCAGAGTCAACTTCTCATATTAAACTTGAGGAAATAGACCTAGAATAACGTTGTTAAATTTGTGGCATATAAATCCCTTTAAGCTCCGTAGGATTGGTACTATTTTAAGTGCATAAGACCCATGTTTCCATGCTAAGGGACCCTGAACATCTTTCAGTCTCAAAGCTGTATTTCCTCTGTACTAACTCACTCTACATGTGGAAAAGCAAGGCACCCAAAAGAAGTTCCTTTTGTTTCTCAAACAATTAAACTATCCTCATGAGGATAGGTTGCTGTTTTAAAACAAAAAGAAACGAAGTGTGAATAGCTTTAAAAAACATATTGAACACAGTTCCAGGGCCCAGCTGATGCTCAACAAATGATTATTATCTGGCAATGGAAAACACACATTTTTAAAAATGAACTACCCACCGTTGTTTGTATTTGTTATAACTACATATTCCATGCAAACATATCATTATAAGCAAATCGGTTACAACCCTGAGGCTCTGGGCAAGTAGCCAAAGTGATTCTAAGCCAAGTGGTCCAGACATCACTGCCGGGTAACTCCGTACGCCTGACAAGAGTATTGAAGTATCTTGTCACATCGTTGCCTCTCCCGGCTGGTATTTCTTTCTCTCCTTTAGTCAGCAGAACTAAATTTTTATCAGTTTTTCTTTCTTCTGTGACTATAGAAATTGGTTCTTTCTCCCAGAATTTCTCAACTTGGTCACTCTGGACATTTGGGGCTAGATCAATCTCTGTTGTGGGGGGACTGTCCTGTGCATTCAGGCATATTAAGTAGTATCCCTGGAGTCTGTTCACTAGATGCCAGTAGCACCCCCTCGCTCCCCAGTTGTGACAACCAAAATATCTCCAGACATCACTAATGTCCCCTGAGAGGCAAAACCACCCTAGTCCAATGCTGAGAACCACTGCCTTCTTAAAGGAATCTGCTTGAAACTAAAAAGACAAATGAAATTTAAATTCAAGAAAGCATCTGAAAGTTGACCAGCCCTAAGAGGACTCCTCCCGTGCACTGGGAGCTTGCTTGCTTGCTCGCTTCCCAATGGTCTTCTTGACCCAGGAGATCTCTTCATATGCAATTCACTGGGAATTCTTCCTTCTGACTAACTTCCACTGCTTTGCTACGGGACCATTTCCCCTTGTGACAAACTGTGCCATCCTTTCCGGTTCTAATCTGCTTAAGGGTAGCACTCTATGTTCATAGGGAACACCAAATTTGTTGTATTCAGACAACCAATGGTTGGGTGTTTTTTTTTAATGAAATAACCTGGGGTGATTGGGAAGAAAGTGGGAAAGTGGCTTAGGGCAACCTGTCTGGTCTGTGTACTAGGTGTACCGGTTACTGATGATGGATTTTGTAGTCAAAGAAAACAGAATAATTTCAAGAGAAATATCAAAAGTGCTTTATTCAAAGTAACGTTCAGCCCTAGCTGCACATTTCCCCATCTTTCAGGGAATTGGTGGAGACCGTCCCAATAGAACTTGTTTTGAGGCAAATCATTCAGAGATCAAATTTTCCACTTATTCGTACGTTTTGAAGTGCTGCTCAGAAATTGCATGTGCCATCGATCGGAACAAGTCGTCATCTGAAGGAGCAAGGTCTGGTGAATACAGCAGGTGGCTTAATACTTCCCAGGCAAGATCTTTTAATGTGTTTTTAACTGGTTTTGAAGTGTGTGATGGTGCATTATCATGAAGCAAAATTACTTTGCTGTGTCTTCTGGCACATTCTGGTCATTTCACGATCAAAGCGTGGTTCAAATTGATTATTTGTTGTAGGTATTAACGGTTTCATCTGGTTTTAGAAGCTCATAATACATCACACCTACCTGATCCCAACAAACGCAGACCATTGACTTCTTTCTGAAGCG
>NW_006294876.1:2055139-2066425 GCF_000327345.1 Myotis davidii | reverse complement strand
GCACAAAATTCGACATTAAGTGTAAAAATATCTATGATGTTAACACCTTCAGCAAATTTGACATATGAAGTTTTGAAGCTTGTTGTCAATACAGCAAAATAGCATACATATCAAATTGCATATATATCAACATGTGTAATTCCATCCATTGAAAAAAATCCGCATTATTAACTGGTACACTTAGTAAATTTACCTGATTAACATAGTTGTTGATCCAAGATTCTACAAAGTTCTTTGCAAAGTTGGATAACTTAAAGATAGCCCTCAAGATGCCAACCTTTTATGGATGGAATTAGAATCTTGCTAAATGCAATGTGGGGAATAGGTTTCCAGTATGCCTGCCCGTGCAGTACCCTCCTTTAAATTCCTTCCATCTTGCTAATTTATGGCAAAGCTCCTTCCAACTCCAGGGCCAAAACACAATAATGCAGCTCATTAAGAGCCACCAAGGAGTATTTAGGAAACAGGCAAAAGGAACAGTTCCTTTATTTCCTTTCCCTGGAGTCTTATTTCCACTCCAAGGTTTTCTCCATCTCTTCTAGTTTGAACAACTAAACATTGGCTTGGAAAATAACTTACCACTATAATTCATCTCTGAGCTAGTTTTTTTTTTAACTTTTATGTTTCCTGAAGTTGCATGTGTTTCAGTTTCAATTCTGAATTCCAAATGCGCAAAGTGAACTCCTATTTTTATCTCCAATTAAATAATACATTCCTCTAATTCTAAAGCATCCAATCCAAATCATCATGTTGACAGAAACTCATCTGTCATATTCATTAGAAATGCCCCTTTCCTTCTGCCCTCTCCCAAAGATGTTGCCTGCCATGATTTGGTAGTTGTTTCAGAGCACACTGAGCCGCAAAAATCAATACCTCATTAAGTTATTTCAAATCAGGGAACTACAGCTGTTTCAGAGAACGAGCATGAAATATGGTTTCATCAATAGAATCCAAGGCTCTGTCTACACAAAGACAAAACAATTGGGCACTTCAGTCAATGCTGTGTTTTTTTAAAAAAGTCAAATGAGTTGCTTGGAACTGGGTAAGCCAAATAATAATTTGCCTGTTATTTTTGTCACATACAAAAGCCATGGAATTGAAGGACATTGTCATGATGTTCCTAGTCCATTTCTTTGAGTCCCTCTGAGACTATGAACAGAAAAATGTCTATTTTATTCTTTTTTGTTTGTTGTTTTTTTGTTAATCCTCACCAGAAGATATTTTTCCCTTGATTTTTAGGAAGAGTGAAAGAGAGAGGGAAAGATAAACATCAGTTGGTTGCCTCCCCAACCAAGGCCTGGGCCAGGGAGGAGCCTGCAACCAAGGTACATGCCCTTGAATGGAATTGAACCTGAGACCCTTTGGTCATAGGCCAGCGCTCTATCCACTAAGCCAAACCGGCTGTCCATTCTATTCTAAATTTCTGCCAAGAAAATGTCCCTGACAATTGCCCATGAGTGTATTCTTCCCTTAGTTAACATAAGGACTAGAGTGACTAGCAATTATTCAGTAAAAATTAAGCATTTGTCCTGCCTGGGTGGCTCAGTAGGCTGGAGCGTCATCCTGTACACCAAAAGCTTGTGGGTTCAATTCCCAGTCAGAGCACATATTAAGGTTTGGGTTTGATTCTTGGTTGGGTGTGTATGGGAGGCAACAAATTGATGTCTCTCTCTCTCTCTCTCTCAAAACAAAAACAAACAAACAAAAAACAACTCTCCATTGTGGATTTTTTTTAAAAATCTGAGCATTTACTGTGAATAAAGTCCCCATGTACAAAAATCAATTCAAAATGGATCAAAGTCCAAAATAGAAGACCTGAAACAATAACTTACATAAAAGAAAACAGAGGTACCAAACGTATAGTTATAGAAAACATTTTATGAACTTGACCCCAAAGGCAAGGAAAGTAAAGGCAAAAATAAATGAGCGGGACTATATCAAACTAAAAAGCTTCTGCACAGCAAAAGAAACTGACAACAAAACAAAGAGGCATCCACCCAGATGGGAGATGATATTTGCAAACAATAGCTCCAACAAAGATGTAATTTCCAAAATATATAAAGAACTCATAAAACTCAACACCAAACAAACAAACAACCCAATCAAAAAGTGGGCTGAGGATCTGAAAATACACCTCACCCAGGAAGACATATGAACAGCAAACAGTATATGAAAAGATGTTTAATTTCACTGGCAACTAGAGAAATGCAAATAAAAACTACAACAAGAGACCACCTTACACCTGTTAGTGTGGCCATTACCAACAACGCAAGCAATAACAAGTGTTGGAGAGATTGTGGAAAAAAGAGAACACGTATTCACTGCTGGTGGGAATGTAGACTGGTAAAACCACTATGAAAAGCAATCTGGTGATTCTTCAAAAATTTAGAAATAGATATGTAATACTTTAAACAAAATAATTAATTAATTAAAAATAAAATAAAAGAATAGAGCTACCATATGACCCAATAATCCCTCTTCTGGGTATATACCCCAAATCCTCAAAGTCATGAATTCTCAAAGTTATATGTACCTTTATGTTCATTGCAGCATTTTTCACGGAGGCCAAGACATGGAAACAACCAAAGTGTCCTGTGATAAAGGTCTGGATACAGAAGATGTGGTACATACACACAATGGAATACTACTCAGCCATCAGAAAGGATGAAATAGCGCCATTTGCAACAACAGGGATGGACCTTGAGTGAAATAAGTCAGTCAGAAAAAGCTAAGACCTACATGATTTCACTCATTTGTGGAATATCAAACCAAAACTTGTGAACACAAACAGCAGTGCGGTGATTGCCAGAGAGGAGAGGATGGGGGGAAGAGGCGTCCCGAATATATTTTGTTAGAAGTCAAGGCAGTGACTGGGAGGGGGCATGAAAGGGTTTGCTGCTGCTGGTAATGTCTGTTTTTTGGCATGGGTTTGATTACATGTTGTGTTTATTTTATGGATAAAATTAATTGAGGTACATGTTAATATATGTATACATTTTCTGAATTTATGTTTGCTTCAATAAAAAAGATTATTTAAATATAAGGTAAAAAGGAATATTAGCATTAGAAAGGGAATGGAAAATAGAGGACGAGTGTAAAAAGAAAACAGTGCTGACAAGGGGACCTGCAATCCTCTGTAGTATCGCCTAGTGCTTTCAAAAGCCTGCTGTGTAGATTAAATGCGTCTAGAGTCTTTATCTGAACTTTGTCTCTCCCATTGTTGATGGTAAACAGCAACTTTATCTGCTCTAAAATTTAGAATGTGCTATTAGGACCTGTTTATGTGCCAGAAGTAGTCAAATTCTTGCTACTCTGGTTCTTGGATGATTTCATGGCAATGAGTCCATTCCTTTCTGGCAGCGGTTCTCAACCTGTGGGTCGTAACCCCTTTGGCGATTGAACGACCCTTTCACAGGGGTTGCCTAAGACCATCCTGCATATCAGACATTTACATTATGATTAATAACAGTAGCAACATTACAGTTATGAAGAAGCAACGAAAATAATTTTATGGTTGGGGTCACAACATGAGGAACTGTATTTAAAGGGCCAGAAGGTTGAGAACCACTGCAGTGTCTGGATAGTGCATACTCTTAGATGCTTAAATGGAATTTGTGATATTTAGACTAATTTTCTAACAAAGTCAACACACTTTTTTATTATAGAAGAACTAGAGGCCTGGTGCACAATTTCATACACCAGTGGGGTCCCTTGGACTGGCCTGCAGAATGGGGCCAAAACTGGCTCTCCAATAACCCCAGAGGGGTCCCGGATTGTGAGAAGGCGCAGGCCAGGCCGAGGGACCACACCAGTGCACAATTGGGGCTGGGGAGGGATGCAGGAGGTTGGCCAGCCGGGGAGGGACCGCGGGAGGGCTCCAGAGCATGTCCAGCCCATCTCGCTCAGTTCTGATCGGCCAGACCCCAGCAGCAAGCTAACTTACCAGTCAAAGTGTCTGCCCCCTGGTGGTCAGTGCACATCATAGCGAGCGGTTGAGCAGCCTTAGCATATCATTAGCATATTATAATTTGATTGGTTGAATGGATGGTCGGACAACCAGACACTTAGCGTATTAGATTTTTATTATATAGGATACTGCTTTAGATGTAGTATATATAATCAATTTGGAATTTAAATTTAAGTAAAGACTTCATTAACTAACAATTATATACAGATATGTGTGTGTGTGTGTATGTGTGTGTAGCCATATCTTGATGATTTACTTATCTTTGGAACTTTGTCCAGCATCAGCTCCTAATCCACCTGGTTAACCAATGAGTTATATTGTGCCTTGGGTTGTTGGCAAGTGTTTGTTTTTTGTTTTTTTAAATAAATGTCCTCCATAAATAACTCATTTTAACTAATTTTATATGGCTTTTCCCCCCAAAACTGATAACACTAGCTAGAATACCCCTGTGCAGGGAAAATTAAAACAAAGCTTATGAACACATGAAGCTCCATGTCTTTCTATTTTCTCTTCATGAATCACACAATGTTTGCGATGGGGAGTAGGGAGATGAACCAGTGTTACTCTTTGTTCAGAGTAGGGAGATGAACCAGTGTTACTCTTTGTTCAGAGCAATTGCGTGGTCTTTTCCTTCTTAATGAAAGCTCGTTAACCCACACACCTGAATCTTGAAACTAAATCCTAAGGGCAATTTTTAAAAATCATGCATTGTCGGTTCCTCAGCTCTTCTCTCTTTAGCTTATGCAGGTTCATATATGGAGCATTCTTTTTATCCTGGATTGAGAATTTTCTAGATCTGAGAAGCACTTGGAAATGTTTGGCTGTTTGCCATGAAATCCAAGATTAATAACCCCTCTGGTAAATGAGAAAGAAGAGTTGAAAGATCATTGAAGATTATTTAAGCTGTCCATTTAAAAACCCTCAAAAACTCTTCCCCCAACTATTTTAATGAAAAATTAACTAAAATAAAGAAATCATGGAATCTTTTAGTGGCTTCTTTTTTTTACAAAAGACACAAACTTCAGTGTGATGAAACATATATACTAGTACTTAGGGGTGGGTGAGAAGTAAGCCATTTCCTTAGATTGTCGTCTTGTATTATTATTTTTGGAAATAGGGCAGCTGAAGCAAGAAATGGAGTGCGCCCTGTTATTACTTTTTTTCTCTTTTAAACTAAAACCTTCTTTCAGTGATCCGTGGCCATATCCTCCAAAAGCACAGCTTCAATTTTCACTCAGAAAAATGGGCTCAGGCCACAGCCTTCTCTGCTGGACGTTTAATTTGTTCTGGCCTTTCTGGAGAGCACAGTCATCTGCCAGCAGCCTGGGTGGAGGAATGGCCTGAGTGTGCCTCCAGGCTCACCCACCAAGCAGCAGAGCAGCAGGCTTTGTCCGTCACAGAGAGAACACCTGGTTTCCGGACCATGAGAACGCCCTGTCTGCGTTTCTCCTTCTTGTGTCTCTCTCCAGATGGGAGTCAGCATGACACTCACTTCCTCCTGAGCTGGGAATAGCTGTTACAAAAGTGACTGGATAGAAACCTAACTGAAAGCCTATCTGACAATGAGATGTTTTAATTGCTTGAAACAATGCACTGGGTCTGAGACAGTATCAAGTGAGAATCTGCATTACAACCGCCATGGCTTACCCAGGAAGAGTCAGTGTTTTGTTCTCCATTGGGAAAACATTCTTGAATGGCTTACAAATCAGGCCTCTGGAGGCGATTATTTTCTTTAACAGATTTTATCATATTTTGATGCCTTCATTGATTTCCCTTCCCATGCTCACTAATGGTCCAAGTATTATTCAAGAGGAGCCAAGGTCTGGCCACAGCAGCTCTGAGCTGGCCCTCAGCACAGGTGGAGGACGAGTTCGGTGCACAAAGCATACACTTTTTCATTTCCTATACATTTAGATCAGGGGTTGTTAAACATTTTTGGTGCAATGGAGCCCTTTGGCATTTTTGTGAAATCTATAAATTCTGAATAATGGGGGTGTGTTTTCATTATAACACAGAAGAAAGAATATTACAGAGGAAACCAGTAAAATTGAAATAGCTAAATACCTAAAATTCCAGTAAATATCAATAAAATTACCAAAATACCTAAAAATAAATTTGGAGGTTTCTACTGCAGCAAGTAAGGAGCTTAGAAGTCATTGTTCTGTCCTAACAAGTAAAAAAACTGAACAAACTGAAAAAATCAACAACTCTTCTCAGATCCATGAGAGAAGGGAGGTCACAGGGCCAACTGCTGCCCCCTAAATAGCAGAGGCAGATGGGAAGACACCAAGAATCACAATTTACTGACTCAGCAACCTGTGCGCAAAAACCACTTCAAGAAGCTGAACCAACTCTGCTCCCAGCAGAGGTAACTATTCTTACCCCATCATATTAAAAGTGTAAATAATTATATATTACAAAATGCAATGGCCCAAAGTTTACAATAAATGAAGTCTAATGCAGCTGTGTTCACACATTCCACATCCACTTATTGAGACAGGTAGGAAGCTGTCTACTTTTTTCACCTATGGCAAAAATTACAGCACTCAGTGATATACGAGTGGTTCATTTCACGACATCAGAAAGCTTAAGACCCACTTCTGAACTATACCTGGATTATAGATTTTTATATAACTAGCAAGGTTTTCCAAAAAATTTAAAGTGGAAAATGATTTTTTGAAAGAGAGATTCTCCCGTCCTTCCAATAAATACAGTTTTGTGTGAACCAACTCCTTTATCTCTATGGTTCAAGGTCCCTCCGTCTGCCCCAGGTCAAAGATGCCCTCTCCCACTCCTGGACCAGACAAGCTGGGACTGGCTTTCCCCTCCATAGAGAATAGGAGGGATCAAGGACGAAGATGTGACCACAAGGTGGCAGTAGCACACACAAGCTGTATTTGGGTGATGCTTTGACAAATTCACATGCAAGAAAGTCCCTCACTGCATGAGACTGTCCAGAGGCTATAGCACTGGGGCCACCACCCAGAAGAGGAGGAGGGCAAGGGAACTCCCAGGGGAGAGGGAGATCAGAGAGGGGCCTTCCCACTTAGGTGATCTTACTCAGCAGGCCAGCTGGGTCTCTGGGTCAGGGGGCTCCCAAGGGCAGCAGCAGTGACTTGGAGTCTCTATGATCTTGGGGTTTATCTTTTATGGCTAGCAGGTGTTGGGCAGTTTCGCAGGGTATGTAAACAATGTGAGCTCTAAATAGCACTACAGAACAAACTGCTTATTTGGGCTGTGCTTAAAACAACGGGATGTATAAAAAGTTGAGTTTGGGTCTGACAGGCTTTTGAGCTAATGGGTCTCAGCCTGCTGTGGAGAAACAAATTAAGAGGTCCGTACATAGAGGCCACCTTTGGCTCATTTGTATGACACCATCTCTTTCTTACACACCCTTTGTCTCTTCCTAATAAAGCTGTTGTTCCTGATCAGCCACACCTCAGTTCAGTCTGCTCCCAGGTTCTGGCCACCTTCACATAACAATGCTAGCCCATCCCCCTCCCCCCTCATCCCACCCCCGCCAAGACTCCATGGCTCTTCATGGAGATTGGGGTTGTGATGCTCAGACTATTTATCTCTGATGCCATGTCCTACCTGAGCTCTGTCCCTGTCCCTGTGTTTTCTCTGGTGCCTGGATGGTTTCCTGCCCCCTGGCTTACTTCTCCTTTATTATTTGTTATTGCCTTAACAGGACTTATCTCAGTCTGCAATTCATTCACTTTGAAATGTGCTTACTTTTTAAATGATATGCATGCTCTCCTTTCCTCTGCTAAATTGGGAGCCAGCTGGGAAAACCAACCTCCTCAGCTTTGCTCACTCCTGGATTACCAATGCCTGGAACAGTGCCTGGCACAGAGTAGGTGCAAAGTCAGTAAATGAATGGATGGGTGGCATGCTTCACAGTCATGCAACTTGAACCTTCCTCCAGTCTTTTCAGTGAAATAGGAAGATGTTTATTGGCTGAGATGTGGAGGTCTGAGAAGGAAGGAGAATGGATGAAATTGTCACCTAGGGAGCAGGAGATGCGAGTGATCTGGGGAAACAAGATGATTGTCAAGCCACATATCTGGGCCTACTTGATGTTATCAAATGTGACTTGAGAGTGACACCAATTCCCATCACTGTGTGCCTTTCTCCAGCTATGCTTCTGGAGACAAAGAAAGGGTGCTAATCAAAATAAGAACAAAGGGGTTGAAGATATAGGCAAGGAAATGATTGTCATGATTGGTCCTGGAAGTTAAGGAGCACAGTGAGGACATGTGGGAAGTAAGGGACAGTGAGCAGATGGTAGGACCCTTGGGGGTAGCAGGGTTGTTGGATTGTCAGAATCAGGACACTGATTCTGGGAGAGAATTTTAAAAGTAGGATGTTAGAGAGATGCAGAGTTTGTAGTTATTGAACGACAAATGGGTGAGAACCTATCAGCTATTCTTCCCTATGGCATATCTGTTTAGAGAAGCCAAAAGCCCTCTAACTATTAAAAACACACTATGGACACAGTGCCCTTGGCGGTCTCAGATCTGTCTCTTGCTTCAACAATGTTTGGATGGAACAGGCCCAGCCTCTGACCACCCTCCAAGATCTTTCCTAGTTACCACCTCCGGAACCACCTCCACCATCCTCAGACTGAGATACCAGCCAACACTGACTTTTTCTTTCTTTTTCTTTTTTTCTTTTTTTATCTTTACTTCTTATTGCCAAATAACCATGAGCTCCCAAATCCGTCAGAATTATTCCACGGAGGGAGGCTGCCATCAACCACCTGGCCAACCAGTATCTGCAGCCACCAACACCTACCTCTCTCTGGGCTTCTGTTTTGACCTGACGATGTGCTATGGAGGGCGTGGGTCACCTCTTCCTCGAGTTGGCAGAGATGAAGCTGAGGGCGCTAAGCATCTCTTAAAGATACAAAACCAGTGCGGCGGCTGCATTCTCTTCCAGGACGCGCTGGAGCCTTCCCAGGATGAGTGGGCCAAACTCAGGACACCAGGGAAGCTGCCCTGGCCTTGGAGAGGAACCTGAACCAGGTCCTCTTGGAGCTGCAGGCCCTGGTTCTCCCCGCAGACCCTCCTCCCTGTGACTTCCTGCAGAACCACTTCCGGGGTGAGGAGGTGAAATTCATCAAGAAGATGGGCGACACCTGACTCACCACTGCAGGCTGCCAGCCCCCAGGCTGGGCTGAGCAAGGAAGAGAGGCTCACCCGCAAGCACAGCCAGGAGCCTTTGGATCCCAGAGGCCTTAGAGGGGCCCCTCTGCACCCCCTGGTGTCTCGCTTTTGCCTGAGCCTCTCCCCCAAACCACTAGCTATTCTTCTAACCACCCTGGAGCCCTCTCCCATGCATTGGACCAAATGGAAACAATAAAGTTTTTGCAGAAAAAAAATATATATATTAAAAAATAAAATAAAAGCATGTTAGGAAAACTGCCTTCTGTTTAGTTCACAAACACCTACACAAGTCCATAGAGTAAAATGTACAACCAGATTAATTATTATTGGGGTGAGGGAGAGAGGATTGTCTTTCCCCAAACACAGTGAAACCTTTTATAGATAGATCTTCATGTGCCTGACAATGATTGGGGGAAAGTGTTATTTAAATTATTTTATATGAAACGTTTTTAAAAACCTCCTCATGCAATCATCACAGAGCCATTAATTATCCATCTCTTTATTTCACTCACCAGCTCTGCCAGGGCAAGTCCCTGCCAACGCTGTCATCCACCACTGCTCTCTCCAAATCAGGAATAATTGTTTCTCACATCCTAAAACAGCCACATTCACCAAAATGAATGGTCAATGGAACAGGTATTCTATTCAAAATCAGCAAGCAATTAATTCCACCTGACCAATAACTCAGATATTTTTAAAAGGCATTCTTGAAAGGTAAAGAGGAAACCATACACACCCTATAGAAATGCCCATCGTGCTTTTGTCAAGAACTTTGCTGTATATGTTCTGTTTGCCTCAAGCCTTCCCCCTCTGACATATGCTTGGCTCATTTCTTACTTCATTCTGGTCTCTGTTCGAGTGTTATGTCCCCAGAAAAGCCTGCCTTGATAACCCTCTCTAAATTGGCACTGTTAACAATGCCTCTCTCATTTACTGAATTCTCTTTTATTTTTCTTTTATCATTACCTGGGACCTTTTCCATTACCTGGTGTCTGTTTTTGTCACTAGTGGACACCCAGTGCCTAGAACCAGTTGGATCTGGCACAGCACTCGATAAATATTTATTGAATGAATGAACAGTTGAATGTATGAATGAACAGAGATGTGCAAGAAATGCCATTCCAGGGAGAGAAAACGTTTACAAACATTTTAGGTTCATAATAAGAAAACAATAGTTTAAAATACATAAAAACAAAAGTTTAAAATGCTCTGCAAGTTTAGAGCATTAAAATATACTCATGTCCTGGAAGGGAATATTGTAAACCTTTCTGTTAAAGAGAGATTTCCACGTAGTCAAGAAAAAGCAAAAGAAGAAATGTCAGTCTAGAGGGTGATTTTACTTGAAAGGTAAGTGCTCAGAACAAAGTCTTATAATGGGAATGTTTCATCAAAGCACATTGCATGCTTGACAAAGCACTTTCATTAGTGTAATTTATGTCATGGTTGGTTTGAGCCAAGACACACACATATTACACATAACAACACAAAAATGTACACAGAACTACTTGTCTCGTTTCGAGACATAGGTAAATCTTACTTCTGGTTGGTAATCACATTGGTATTTATGGGAATTGCTGTGTTAAGTTACATGAGGTATTTCTTGCCAAAGGATCAATTTAACGTGCTGCCCTGAGGAACATCAATCGTCTGAAAAATTTCCTCCTTGTAGTTTCAGGCAATGTGAGATGGCATTTTCAGATATTCATGGCTGAATTCCAACTCAGTATTCACAAATTCATTGATTTGGTTGGGGGAATGAGAGTGGAGCTGGGTGGGGTGGGGGGACACAGAGGCCAAAGCAAACTAGATGAATGATGACTTCTATTTGTTGAACAGACGTACAAATAAAATACAGCTATAGTTCAGTTTCAGAAACTATCCCGCTGTTTATTTTTAATTTTACTTTCAAGAATGAAACTCTTCTAGCCTTGTGATATTATTATATGAGACATTTGTCTGTTCATTATTATATATAATTCACTTAACCCCAAGATTTTGTCCCATTCTTTTATTCTGGACCTACAAATGCTCCTCTGAAATTTTCTTCTTTAGTTTGAGCAACCTAAAAGTCAGAAATAGAAAATATTCACCATGCCTGACCAGCTACTCAAGTAAAACCATTTATCCCTTTCATAAAGATTATTTCTGAAA
>NW_006294876.1:2037749-2055087 GCF_000327345.1 Myotis davidii | reverse complement strand
GATGGAGGAAAAGTGTGTATTAAAACAGTACAGCTCATCAGTAATGATTTCCTATCTTGTTTGCATTAATACCCCTCACAGCTCGAAAGCAAGTCTCTTGCCTTTGTGATTTGCAGAAACCCAGCATTTCACATTCACCAGTGACCCTCTCAGAGAAGGGTCATCACCTAACTTCAAGAAGCAGACAGTTCATCATGCTTATTGTGCATAATATTCCCTGAGGCGGATGCTGCCTTTATCTTCTAGGGTATTTCAGGATGTCTATGAAAGATGCTCACTGAATACATTCAAAGACCCTTGATGGACTAATTTCATTGCACTATGCTAGACCCAGGAAATGGCTCTTCTCAAAAGGGTCAGATTAGACGTCCTATGGCATTTGATGTTTTCTTTACCTTCTTCCGCCATGAATAATTGATCAAAAAGCATTCTCAAATTCTGAACAACACAAACACAGAATGAATTATTAACACGAGCTTCCCCAACCTAATCATCTTATCTTCCTCTTTGACTTTATCCTTCTTGCCAATCTTATCATGACTCAGTAGAAAATTATCTCTTCTGGGCTCTTCTGTCAAATGGCTGGGTGTTCAAATGTTTGTGTCTTCTTTCTTTATCTGTAAAGGGAAGGGTTGACTTAAATGATGTTATGGCCTGTAAGTTGGGACAGTTTGTCATTTTTATATCAAGACTAGAGGCCTGGTGCACAAAATTCATGCACTCGGGGAATGGGGGTCCCTCAGCTCAGCCTGAACCCTCTCACAGTACAGGAGCCCTCATGGGACGTCTGACTGATTGCTTAGAACCGGCCTAAGCCATCAGTTAGATATCCTTAGCGCTGCTGCTGTGAAGGTGGGAGAGGCACCTGCCACCCCCGCTACACTTGCCAACCACGAGCCCAGCTTCTGATTGAGCGGTGCTCCCTCTATGGGAGGGCACTGACCACCAGGGGGCAGCTCCTGCGTTGAGCATCTTTCCCCTGGTGGTCAGTGCACATCATAGCAACTGGTCGTTCCACTGTCGGGCCAAAACCAACTCTCTGACATCCCCAAGGGGTCCCAGATTGCAAGAGGACACAGGCCAGGCTGAGGGACCCCACCGGTCATGATCAGGGCCGGGGAGGGGCATGGGAGGTTGGCCAGCTGGGGAGGGGCTGGTCGGCCAGACACCAGCAGCAAGCTAATCTACCAGTCATAGCATCTGCCCCCTAGTGGTCAGTGCATGTCACAGCAAGCAGTTGAGTGGCCTTAGCATATCATTAGCATATTATGCTTCGATTGGTTGAACAGCAGACCAGACAACTGGACACTTCGCATATTAGGCTTTTATTATATAGGATGTAGGAATAAGCATGATTCTTTTCCCCAGTGCAATCCACCTGCTTCTCTGAATGAGGATTTGAGAAATCTCCACCTTATGTTAGATGCAGGTCAAGGCTTAGAATAGAGGGGTACATTTCCACTGGTAACTAGAATAATAATGGGTCCAAGTCATTGGTTGTACTTGTTCAAAACTGGAAGCAGATGAGGAAAAATAATCAAGTGGAATATGAAAATGAATTCTCTGAAAAAACACTGTGCCAGTGGGTCCTGTGTTTTTAGTGCATCTCCTGGCAGTATTCAGACCTTTCCTTTAATGTCAGAAAGTTTTAATTTGGTGGGTACGCTCTGCCTTTATTTCCTTCTTGTCACTTTTTTCTTCATCATTTCTCTCTCCACCCCACCCCACCCCACACAACTCTCCTTTCCTGTTTCTGCTACCAACCAATGGCTATTATCCCATTCTGAAATGAAGCTCAATGAGAGGAGAGAGAGAGAGAGAGAGAGAGAGAGAGAGAGAGAGAGAGAGAGGAAACAGAGGTGGGCACTGTCTAGTGGAAACAGAAATACAATTAAGAGTAGGGAGTGGCTATCATGCATTTACTTTCTCTGCTTCCCTTTGTTCCTGGTCCAAGAACTTTTCATTTTCATTGAGATGATGTGCACTGTGGGTCTTGTGGGTATAAGACTTGAAGTGGATGGCAAATGTCTAGACTCAGCACGTCCTGTAATGAGTGTGCAGTCTACCAGGATGTGGTGCCTTCAGGGAGCCAGGAGTCTGGGATTCCACAGTGGTTGCTGTAAAGTCAGCAATCTGTCAAAGCAAGTGGAAGAGGAGGGGCAGGAAAAAGGAGAGATGAGATGGAGAGAGCAGGAGACGGAAGTGAAAAGGAAGAGGGAGAGGGTGTGCATTTAGTTCTGACAGTATTTGCATTTAACTCAGTGCATCTCACTCAGGAAAACTTGGCTAGGCCTGGGGTAGATGACATCGACTTTAAAGATGTTTTTCTTCAGCACCTTTAAAAGGATAACTACATCCACAAATATTACATTGACAATCTAATTAATTTACGCTGTATGACAGAATGGAAGATGTAGTATGCAGCGTTGGAAGACACTGCATCTGATACACAACATCTCATACACAGTTTCTTCGGGGGTTATGAAGATCAGACTGAACTTTGTTCATTGGGTTTAACATTTATTGTAAGCATGTCATGGACCAGGTGATTGAGCAATAAAGGATGAAGAAGACATGGCTTGTATGCTTGAGAAGCGGATAATTCTAATAGAGTAGGATATTGGTCTGTCCTTTTTATTGCCACCAACAGAAACCACTGTGGCTATTTTCAACAACAAGATAAGTATTTTTAAAGAAGGTTACTGAGTAGCTCAAAGAATCACCAGAGTAGCTGGACAGTCCCACTGGAACTAAGAAAGGTTACCACTGCCAAAGGCATGTTGAGGAGCAATCTGATTGGGCTGCTGGTTGTGACTGATGCCCTTTTGTCACTTTACATAGCCTTCTACTCTATTCATAAGGGAACACTTTTATATGTCCCCACAAATTAGATCAACATAATTAAATGTCAATCCCTGCCCCGTAGGGGAGCCCACCTAGTGCACAATGAATATTTGTTGCTGTGAACTGTCGCTCATATCCAATGAGTTCTGTTAATAGCATTGGCTTCTGTTTAATTTAAAATATAAGAAGAAGAACATAGAAATCATGGTTTCCATTTTTATATTGTGTGGGTTGTTTCTAATCATTATTTAATCTGAATCCCCAAGTCTCAACTAAATAAGCCTCAAACAAATAATTCTCTCTGGCTTGCACAGGCATTCCAGTGCCTTGCAAAGTCCACTCCCTGTCCCCAGAACTTCGGGGAGTCACTGTGGGGATCAGTGTGAGCTGGGCCTCTCTCAGGTCTACCGAGGTGGCCTCTGGTGGCCTGCAGGACTCAGAGATACGTGGACACCACACTGAAGAGACTGATTCCTCTTCTCTGGCCTCTGTCCTTTGACTAGCTCCCACTGGCACCTAGCAATCCCTCCCTTGGTGTTATCTGAGTGGAGGTGACCTCAAACAAGGGTGAAAGGAAACAGATTTTGGATCACACTCAGAATATTGGTTTGCTCCTCTATGAAATGGGGATTACGATCTTCTTTTATTGTATGGTGACTTTTCCCCTTAGTGGCTTGTCCACCCTCCTAGCAACCTGGCTGCATCTGGACTTGCCTTGGCTGTCAAGCATGCCTTTTATTCCTGAATCCCAACCGTGGACCTGATTTGTCCATCTTTCTACATGGGGGCCTCCAGCCTCTGGAGATATAGATTCTGGGTAGGGGTTTGTTGCCAAGATCCACCCCCCATTCATAGTCAAACAATAGTTGTTCCATTATCAGCAACCTTGCAAGGAGATAATGCTATCCCTGTTTCAGTTAAAGGCTTCCAGTATGAAATGTGATAAGGTCAAAAGAGTTATCTTGCTAAGATGACAGAATCATGGGTCAGATTTTTTCTTTTATATTTCCCTTATTGAAGTTAAATTATAATTTGCTCAAAAAAAGGAATAGACTCTATAGGAAACTCAAGGACTTAGGCATCTATCACAAACTAGTAGACCAAATATTAAATACATAGAGGAGACATTTTAAAATTATATTCCAAGGACTCTGAATTTAAACCCCACAATTGTCAACAATCACCTCCAGGCGGTCACTTTTGCCAAGAAAGCGATATGTATTTTCATGGTGACCTACATGACCCGTTTTCACCACCCTCTTTGTAGTCACAGTCTCTCATTTGCTCACCCCAGCCACATTAGTCTCTTGCTGGTTTTATAAAAAAAAAATATGCCTGACTCCCTCTGAACAAGAACTTTTGACCTTGCAGTTTTCTACATCTTTTGAACCCTTCCCTCAGATGGCCTCATACTTCCCTCCCTCACCTCCTCAGGTCTTTGGTCCAATATCCCCTTCTCAGTAAGACCTTCCCTATCTGAAACTTAAGCCCATCTCTCTGATCCCTGCCCTTTTCAGTTTCATTTTTCTCTAGAGGATTTGCCACCATCTGACACTGACACCATAGCAACAAACCCCTCTGGAAGACTCATTATATGCTGGGCCTGTTCTAAGAGCTTCACCACATGCTCTCATTTAACCCTCATGGCAACAATGCTCTCAGTGATCTCATTTTACAGATGAGGAAACAGAGGTGCAGGGAAATGGAGTAGCTTGCTCAGCATCACACAAGGACTAAGTGGTTTTGATGACCAGGATTTGAACTCCATGCAGCATGGTGTGGCTTGAGAGTTCAGTTTTATCTACCACGCTTTCATTACTTAGCCCATTTACTTTGTTTATTTTGAACCTCCCTCCACCATAGTGTAAGCTCCAAGAATTTTCACATTTTTTTCCTTGCTGCATCCTCAATGCTCAGCACAATGGTTGGGCCATAATAGTTGTCTAACAGATATTTGTGTAAGTAATTAATTTGTTAGCTAGTGTACATCTACAATCCCTATTTCAGCCTCTGGTGTATGCCTGTATGTGTGTTCAATGCCTAGTAAATATTTTTTAACATGACGTAAATCCCTAATGGTACATTTCCTTAACCACATTCTTCCACTGTCCTGCTCAAGCGAACGTTAGAACAAAACTTTTTCCATCTGACCTTTGCCCAAAGGCCCCAAGGCCAAGAACACAACAGTAAGGTCCAAAGGCCCCACATTCCAAAAACAGTGCTGAAGACAAGCTGAGAAGGGCTGAGGCTCTTCTCCAATGCCGGACGAGCACAGGAAGGTCCCGAGAGAGGCCAGGCCTTCTCTGCTGCCTGGTACCACTCCTCTCCGCTCCACAAACCGAACCTGACAGCAACGGCTGCTTCTGAGACACGCATGTCAGCTTTCATCTCCTCTGTGCCTGGCCTCAAATGCAGACAAGGGCCACTTCACAGTGCTGGGCCTCAGAGATGTGCACCTACTCGCAGCCCATGCTCCCCAAGCCTCTCCCCCAGGACTACACCTGACAGAAAGCGATACTGACGCTCCATCTGTTAATCCACGAGGACATGCAACCTGCTTTGAAATCTGCTTTAATTCACATTCATCCTTTTCATCGCTGTCCAGTCGTGCAGCCTAGACCCCGCCTCCCCTAATGAAGACAAGAATCACAATGAAGATCAGAATCATTCCACTGCATTGCCCACCGCCTTTTGGAATTAAGCAAGCTCAAGCATCAGAATTCCTCCAGCTTCTTTACTGGCATGCTTTCAGTCAGTGATGGGCTTCTTTAGCTGTGCCTCCTCCGACTTCTGCGGAAGATCTCAGCTTGCCCTTCCCCAGTGCAACCCTCCAGCTACAGCCTCCATCTCTGGGCAGCTGCTGGCCGCCTCACCATCTGTCACGCTGGCCCTCTGCCCACCGGATATGAGCCAGTGGTTTATGGCATCTAGCGAAGACACCCGGGAAGATGGGAATTTGCTGCATCGGTGGCATTGTGTCTCCACATTCCACCCCTCTTGCTGGAAGCCCCTCCTGATCACACCTGTTGACGACTGTACTCGTGGGAGAATCTGTGCATCCCACAGCGCAGGGAGCAGCCACCCCCAAGCAGGGTTGATACAGCGATTCCTCCTGACGGCAGTCCCCACGGGCCTTCCTCAGCCTGATGCTTTGTGAAAGGGAGGTCTCTGCAAGCCCAGCTCGACCTTTGCTCTTCCATTATTGCCAATAGAGAAGAACTGGACCAGGCTGACTTGATTGTCTCCCTGTGATCCCTGGTGGCTTGTCTGCATAACAGAAATAACTAGATCACAGTGTCAGCTACAAGATAGCATGGTTATTTTAAGTGCCAACTCACTTCGTGGTATAACATCTCAGATGAGGGAAACTGGAGTATATTTGGAGTATAGAAATGAGCCCGCCTCAGACCCCTAATTAGCCACATTCCTATCAACTTGTTTTCTGTCTTAGGGCAGAATGTTTGCCATTTGATGGAAGGAGGAGGGTGTAGGATATAGGATGGGGAAATAGGGGAAAGAGAGGATAATTAATTACACAGACCAATTTGCAATCAAATCAGGATTATGGTGGACTTGTCCCTATGCACCATTTCATAAAAAAGACAAAAATGCATTTTCTAGGATATGCTGGATTTCAGTAGAACAACCCCGTTAAGCTAATCAAGTAACATTTAGAACACTGAATAGAAATATACTCTCTTACATAGTGTGAGAGAAAACAGTCTAGCAGTTTCAATGTCATCCTTCCAAAAACACACAGTACCAATTTGGAGGTTTGGGGAATGGTGCTGAGTAATGAACCCTCCCAGGCATATACTACTTTGGGGGGACAAACTGCAGTGAGTCTGGTTTAGCTGATTTATGATCCCCCCAAAAATGTATGGGGACCAATAGCACAAGACCAGGCCTCAGGGGGGCCCTTGGCCTTCCTCTATTCTGAGGCCACAGGACGCAACCTACACCCCAGTCAAATTTCCACTTTTATCGAATAAGGGAAATATGAAAAAGAGTGGCAGAAATAACTCCCAATTACCCTCTTCCCAAATGTTAGCGGGTCATTGGAATGGGTGCATATGACTCTTAGGGGCACACCTGGGCGGGGAAGACCTGATTTCACACTTGCATTGTCCAAGCCACTGCACTTTAGCTCACCCTTCTGTTTCTGCAGCTGCTCCCTACTTCCTTTTCCTGTTATGAACTTCCAAGATACTAATGAATTTATCGGAGCTTCAGTGGGACTTAGGTTTATGATGGGGAATAAACTGCCATTTCTGTTCAATGATGCAAGCTCTCTGCTGGGCAGCTCCGTCAGCTGGGGATAGACACTCCTCTCACTGGGCGAGAATTCTTTTCCCTTTCCACGGATGAGCGCCTGGTCACCAGCTTAATGATATACGGCACAGACCACCGTCTGCCCTTTGCTGAGTTGCGATCGTGCAATTTACTTTCCTTCAGACAAAAACTCTAACTAAAGTCAAGATGTTGGAGGCCATTAAATATATTTCCATCCATTAAGTAAGCCAGGAAATTGCTTGTTCCTTTCATTGAATTTCTCTACATGAATTGAAATACAAAATAGGCATAAGGGTAGATTATGAAATAATGCTGATTTTCCAACTTCACCTATCTTAAAAGAAGTTCAGTACTCAAACAGAAATAATATATTCTGGAAACAGCATGTCACCATCCCTATCTATCCGTTAGTGAAATGGGTCCTGTATATCATTGACGGACTTACTAAATGGGCTTAATTGTGATAAAACTATGATCTTGAGGATCTTGGATGTAAAGAGGAATATCCTGATGGGAAGAACATGGTTCCCCAGAGCTAGGAAATGGCTTGCTCGTGCCCCTACTGCTCTTTGATTCCCATGAGAATTCTTAGCCTAATTTGGGTATCCCCCTAGGAACACACCTCTCCCAAGGAACCTCCTCCAAGAAGCCTTCCTTTTTCTGATCTTGTCCACTGCTTTTCTATCTTGTGCAGAGGACTTAAATAATCGTGCTTCCAAACATTTCTCCCATTTCCCATCCCTTTCTTATTTATCCTTAATACTGGAGCTGTCAGCTTCTAGGGGAGCCCTTCAGATGAGCACTTCTGGATCTACCTCTCCTGCATTCTCTGCCCAAACCAAGCATGTATGCTTTGCATGACTTTGCAGATACATACTTTGAATTTCTCTTGTGTCTGTGCTGTGTGTGATGTTTCTCTAGCTGGGTCTACAGGTTCTGGAATTCTGTTACTTATCTTTTACCTTTCTGTATAGAAGCCGGAGGCCTCTAAGGCAGTAAATGAACATGATAATGTGATCATCTAATGAACTGAATGATGGAAGGACTCATGAAATCTTAAAACTCAACTCCAGAACCACTCCTCTCGTGAAATCATCCCCCCACCCAAGTCCATGTGAGAATTAAATTTTTCTTCATTTGGGCTTTTAGAGTATTTCAGTTTTCCCTTTATTGTAGTACATACCACACACTCCTTGTAATATATCCAGTTGTACATGTTTCTCTCCCCTTTGGGCCAACTGTGTACACTTGTGCTAGCTTTACATGCATGATCTCTAATTATTCTGGTGATCATTCCATGTAGGTATTACTATCTCCATTTTAAAGACAATAAAATGATAGCTTATGGAAATTAAAGTAACAAAAAGTAAGTAAGAAGCTAAGCTAAAATGTTTGCAAGGTCATACTTCTGCCCCTGTCCTGGTGTTTTCTTTCAAGAGGAAGAAACCCTATTAGTGAAACACTCCAGCCATCTCTGTCCCCTTACTTCTTCCTCCCCAAAAGACATGGAGCATCTCAATGCACTGGTTTAGTTTGGAAGAAGAATTTGAACAAGTTTTCTTCTTCTTCCCCTCCCTTACCCTTCCATTCCTCCTGTGCAGAGATCCTGAGCTCTGTTCCTTTAAGCAGCAAGTCTAAGAAGTAGCCCTCCCCTACCTTTGCCCAAGCTGGTTTGGCTCAGTGGATAGAGCATTGGCCTGAAAACGGAAGGGTCCCAGGCCCGATTCAGGTCAAGGGCACATACCTTGGTTACAGGCTTGATCCCCAGTAGGGTCCGTGCAGGCGGCAGCATATCGCTGATGTTTCCTCTCATCGATGTTTCTATCTAATCCTCTCCCTTCTTCTCTCTAAAAATCAATAAAAAATATTTTTAAAAAGAAGTAGCCCCAATTCCTATGGCCTAAGGCATAAGAGATTATAATTGGGATACAACCTCAAATGTACCAATACCCAACACAATAATTGGTAATCTCAAATCAGTAAAACATATCCTCACATGAGGATTTAAAAAAACTAAAAAATATTAATGCTATTAAGTTTCGTCCCTTGAGTAAAATTCCTTTTAATATTTTATGTTACAAATTTAAATGTGCACATGGAATCCTTTTGCTGTGTACCACGGTGTGAAGGTTGTCCTGAGGAAGGCCCTGTGCAGTTGTTTGAAGTCTGCCCTGAACTAGCTTTTTTATTTTTAATGAACATTGCTTTTACTTAAAGGAACTACTGTAGTCATTTAAACTTGGGTATTTGGGAAACAATTTACTCAAAAATGAACAAAGAGCGTGTCAGTTCAAACAAAACAGCAGACAATAATTGTCACCAATGATAAAATTCAAGCTTTCAAGTCAAAATTAGAATTTTTTAAAATGTATATTGAGCTTGATAATTTCCTAGTCTTAAAGACCTCCTGGCCTGGCTGGTGTGCCTCAGTGGTGGAGCATTGACCCATGAACTAGGAGGTCACGGTTTGATTCCTGGTCAGGGGACATGCCTAGGTTGCAGGTGCGATCCCCACTCTCCCTTCCTCTCTCTCTAAAATCAATAAAAATATATTTTTAAAGAAAGGCTTTCAGATGAGATGGGTAGTGATATTAACAAATGTGACATTTTGGTATTATAAAGTGAAATAGTGAACAACATTCAGGAGAGCTGCCTAACTCAGTGAACCTATGTTTCCCAAATGACCAAAATATGGAACAAAATATTAACAAAATTATGCATGGGTAAAAGGTCTTTTCAAAACATAAGCTCTATCAATGAATTTTAATGTAACAAAGTATACAAAGTACACTGGTAGGATTTCAGATTCTACATGGACACTGATCTTTAAGAAACTAGCAGTTGTTAAGTGTTAGTGTAATATCAAAGAAGAAAACACACCATTATCTGAAACAGTTTGGAAAATACACCTCCTTTTTCCATCTGCATATATATATAAGGCTGGAGTTTCTTCAGATTCTTCAACCAAAAGAACATATTGCGACAGGTTGAATGCAGAAGTGTATGAGTATCCAGAAGTCTTCTCTTCTCTTACACCAGATGTGAAAAAGATTTGCAAACATGTAGAAAAAAAAAGGCCACTCTTTTTCATTTTATTTTTGTTTGGGAAAATACCTTAGCTTTAATAAATATGTTCTCCATATTAAATTGAAATGAGTTTAATTTGTTATTTTTAAGTGAATTGATAAATATTTTTACATATCTCAGTTTTCATTTCTAATATAATAAACACTGATAAGTATTTGGGGGTTCTCAAGAATTGTTTAGAGTTTAAAGGTGTACTGAGATCAAAAGTTTGCAAACTATTAACCTAGACAATGAGAACTCTCTGGCTAAAACCACCAGAATAAGAAATTGAGGAATGAAGAAATTATAAAATCTTTGAATTTTTAACTCACACAGAAAAACAGAACTTACTTTCAGTCATTAATGCCTACATATGTCTATTTGAACTGCAACCAGCAAGGAGATTTAATCTCTAGACTCTAATTTCCTGCTGGGAAATGTATAATAGTGGAAGGTTTGGATATCAAATTCAGGTATCTATGTTATTGTACTGTATTACTGTGCTTTGTTATTAATGTTGTCCTTTAATTTCATCTCAGAATCTCTGAACTGGAGATACCAGAATGGACTGAATTGCACAATGTGTCAGATATGCATTTCAGGTAGATCACTCTAGTGTTTTTACATAGGAAGAATTTGAGTTAAACAAAGCTACAGAGAATTGGGCCAATTAGAAAATATGAGCTGAAGATATAAATGGGATGATGGAGACCAGAACGAGGACCATAACAACAGGGCGAAAGATGAAAAGACATGTTTGTCAACTATGAATGTATGCAGCTTTGGGGACATCCACAAAAGACAGTAGACATCTGTTCCAGTAGTAAGGTAAAATACAGTCAGGTAAAGTTAGGTGAAGGAAATTATTCTCCTGGCCTGTATTCCAAGGGTGAGACATGGGACCTTTCAGAAATAGGGCACTTCCGCCATAGCATGACCAGCTTGCTAACATATGTATCTGGGAGGAAAAGGCCCAGTTGTGACCACCTAAACTCTTGATGGATCACACAATAAGAGGAAAGAATGACTACCTGACAATAGAAACCAAGTCACAGGACAGCTATGGGTTGCCATTTATTTCTGTCTCTTAATGTAAATAAAGTATCAGGACCTTTCCTATTACATCGGCTTCCCTGATTTTCCTATTTCACCCGGGGGAAAGCCAACTATACCAATGTCCATGGGAGACCAGCACTCTTTCATATAGAGAGGTGCCCTCCATACTTCCTCTGAACATGGCATTCTTGCCTTCCAGTTACTGTATTTTTTGTCATAAAATTCTGTTTGGTTCTTTTTACAACCACCTAGCACATTTTTTAAATTAATTTCAGAGAGGAAAGGAAAGGGAGAGAGAGATAGAAACATCAAAGATGATACAGAATCATTGACCGGCAGGCTCCTGTATGCCCCACACTGGGGATAGAGCCCACAGCCCAGGCATGTGCCCTGACCAGGAATCAAACAGTGATCTCTAGGTTCATAGGTCAATGCTCAACCACTGAGCCAGGCCAGCTGGACCACCTAGTACATTTTGATCTCTTGTTTCTTCATTATACGTTCAATAGTTTCTTTATTAAAATATATCTAACATACCCACTTTCCATTCTGTTTCTGATCATTTTCATGTCTACTAGCTTTGCAAGTAGCTCTTAGCCCGACTTCTGTTCTTTGCTTTTTACTGCTGACTTTTGTTTATACTGGCTTATTTTTCCTTAATCTTTTTAAAGTTATAAACTCATGTTCTTGCAAGTTTACCTATGGGAATTCTTTGAGGACAGTGTTTAAATTGTGTTTCTCTAAGGAGTGTTTGCATTGGTCCCTGCCAGCCTTCTAGGGGCACTACCAGCCCAAAACTACTCCAAACTAAAATTTCTCCAAACCCAACAGGCAAGGGAAATTTGGTCCCAAACCCTTGTGATTTCGGGTTCATGGTTAGAAATTACATGTGAAAATCGAGCCAAGCATGAGACAGGATGTATCCCTAGCATATGTCTCCAACACCTCCATCAGCAGGGGAAACTTTTCCTACTTTGTCTACTTAAAAAAAAAATTATTGATTGATCAGAGAGAGAGAGAGAGAGAGAGAGAGAGAGATGGATTTGTTGTTTCATTCATTTATGCATTCATTAGTTGCTTCTTGTATGTGCCCTGACCAAGGCTTTGCAACCCACAACCCACAACCTTGCAACCTTGGTACATTGGGATGATGCTCTCACCAACTGAGCAACAAGACAAGGGCCCCTACTTGTCTACTTTAGAGCTGCTAGCTTTATGCAAAAATTCTGACTTGACCCCCTTTCCCTCTTTGGGGTCCAGGCTTTGTCTCCTGTCCCTATGCATTTGTCCCATTAAAACCCAGGTATTAGGCACCAAGTTTTAACAGATATGCCCAGGGAAAACACTCGCTCCAACACGCCTTGCTCTTTTGGATTTGTATTTTCATGAGGCTTTTAGAAAAACCCTAATAAATTCTTTTGCTTTCTCTGAGCTCAACCGTGTATTGTAAAAGATGTGAGAAGTTGAATTTTTCTACAGCGATTTTAGGTGTGCTGTGTTAGGAGATATCTCCCTGAACATCTAAACTTCTACTTTACAGAAACTGGAAGTTAGAGTGATAGGCTTGTATCGTGCCACAAAGTAGATAAGTCATTTATTTATCCCTCATGTTTGAGATGATCAATCGAGAAAGAATACAATTGGAATAAAGGAGTTAGAAAGGCCAAGTTATTATTTGTTCCATCCACATGGTCTACCCCAAAGGGATCTAAAGGAAGATAGATGGGCATGAGTCACTACTTTGTATTAATAGGAAGCAATCAAGTGTCAAACAATGAGTGTTGTTTGTCTTAAACAAACAACAAACTACAAAACTGAATGTATGACTTCCTCCAGTAAGGGATGGTCAAGCTGCTGGGCACAGTCTCTCTGAGAAGAGTAGGTAGCAAATCTGATATGATATCTGGAAAACGTAGACTTCAAGGGTTGGTGGGCTTTCAGAAGCAGGTGTGGAGTGACGTCAGCTGGAGAAGCACCATTATTCAGGTGAGATGTGCTGATGGGTTCACTTTCAGAAGCCTGCTCACTGGGGCAAGTCCAATAGTCCCTATTGGCTGACTTTCCAAGGCAAAAGGCCAACACTTAATCGTTGGTTTTCAGAAGCACTTCACTGGGATGAGTTGTTGGTTGATTAAATGGGTTTTAAACTAGTTCTGATCACTCCATGCTATAAAATTGTCTTTTAAAAAAAAAAAAAAGCAGTTTTAAAATCCATTTTGGTGACTATTTTTTATTGTGGCTACATAATTAGTTGTTTCTTAGGAGTAAGGGAATTTTTTTTTCTGGCCAAAGAAAATGTCTTCAAGAAAAAATACAATCATTTGTTAAACTAAACCTTAACAAAATCTCTTTTTCAGATAGGACTCAAATCCTCAAATTAGGATTAACCTACCAACAGGCTCAATCAGCCACATATTCATGCTGTGAGAAAAAGGAAATGACAAGAAAATGTTATGTCCTGGGGTTGGTTCAGCCTCTCACACTTTCCACAGCTATGTCGGTACATTCAGAGCTATATTCAGAAAACTCACCTTGTTCACAAATCATAAAACAAAGCCCTCATCATGAAATAAGATTTTAGTCATTGTCACAGTCTGTGTAGTAAAGGAAGAAAGGAGATATGCTGCCTAGGAGATTTTTAAACAAGTATGAAGTGAAAAATATTATGCTTAATACTTAATGAACTGGGAAAAAGTGAACTCAGGCACCTAATTTCCTGATGATTTTAATTAATACAAATTACACAGAAATTCAAATATTTTTAGCTATGTGCAATTTGGGATCTGAAAGCACTTATCTTTACATTTCATCCAGTATTCCACAGTGTAGTAAAGAAACAGCTTGGCCCTGGAAGTGTCTCAGTTTCCTCGTTTGTGATTATGAGCTGAATTGTATGCCCTCCAAATTCGTGCGTTGAAGTCCTAACCCCAGCACCTCAGAATCTGACTATATTTGGAGATAAGGTCTTTACAAAGGTAAAGTTCAACAAAGTCATTGATATGGGTCCTAATCCAAAATGAGTTATTGTCCTTGTAAGAGGAAGAGAATAAGACACAGGCACGCAAAGAGGGAAGACCAAGCGAGGATACAGTGAGGAGGCAGACAACCTACAAACCAAGGAGAGGGGCCTCAGAAGAAACCAACCCAACCGACTCATTGATCTTGGACTTCCAGCCTCCAGAACTGTAAGAAATAAGTTTCTGTGATATTGTTGGGGCACCCTTAGGAAACTAATACATCTGCTAATGGAATAATATTGAACCCACATCACAGGGTAGTTGTGAGGATAAATCAATAATGTAAAGTAATAATACTTACCAATGTTTCCTGACCACTTACTATATGCTTACCACTCAGGGCAAAGCCTGATTGCTATTCAGTCAATTCACTTACTGTGTATTTTTGTTATTTTTTAAAAAATTGAGGTATGCTCAGTGAGAATGGAATATTCAGATCATAATTTTGGATTTGATTTTAAATATGAACTATGAAGAGGTACAGTACAGCACAGGGAATGTAGTCAATAATATTGTAATAACTATATATTAAAAAATAAATATTAACTATGGATGGCTCACCCCACTTGCAAACTTGGAAAAAGGTGTTCATCCTCCATTATGGGTGGCAGCCCTGTGTAGTTTTTAATCAGCACGTGGATAAACTGCCATTTGAGGAATGAAATTAACTCATTTAGCCTCACCCAGGGTAATTTGTCAGGCACATAAATGAGATGATAAGTTTTGACCCCCACTTCCTCTCTTTAGATGCCCTAACCTCTGTACTTGGAGTGGTAGGCAGTTGAATAGAAATTTTTAAGCACTGTCAGAAGAGACTTACTATTTCAGGGGGAGGTAGAGACCGCTGGAATAGAAGCATGGTTCAGGAGGGGCAGAAAAGAAACAAGGAGAGCAGCTAGTAAATTTGCCTAGACAGGGGTAAGGAGTGAAGACAAGATGGATAGGTTGAGTGCCTGGTGGTGACTTGAGAAATTTAATGTATGTTTTGGTTTGTTGATGAATGAGCATGTTTGGTGGAGGGGTTTTAGTATCAATACGTAGGCATAACTGAGAAGCAGACAGTCTAAAGTGATCCTAGAAAAACTGGAACTGTCCTGTGATGATGGTGAAGGCGTCACTTGGCAGAGTGACCTGGGAAGGAAATTCCTTCATAACTCTTCCTCTGATCCTGCAGAAGGACTATGTGCAGTGGAAGCCAGGACTCTGTGGAAGCTGACCTAAAACAGATGTGGTGAGCTCTGCTTCAAACCTGGACCAGAGGAGAATCATTAAGGTAACATTTAATCATGTACATTAACGGGGAGAAAAGCAAATTTGAATTTCAGAAGCTCATTTTCTGTTTCAGGAATATGCAGTAATGTGAAATAGACCAACAAAGTATAGGTTAGGGCAGTGATGGCGAACCTTCTGAGCTCGGTGTGTCAGCATTTTGAAAAACCCTAACTTAACTCTGGTGCCGTGTCACATATAGAAATTTTTTGATATTTGCAACCATAGTAAAACAAAGACTTATATTTTTGATATTTATTTTATATATTTAAATGCCATTTAACAAAGAAAAATCAACCAAAAAATGAGTTCGCATGTCACCTCTGACACGGGTGTCATAGGTTTGCCATTACTGGGTTAGGGTGAAGCCAAGTGACTTTGTTGTAATAACTACTTAAGAATCACATGTAATTAGAACATATACAGCTGACTCTTGAACAACACGGGAGTTAAGGGTGCCTACCCCCATACAATTGAAAATCGGCATATAACGTTTGGCTCCTCAGATACTTCACTATAGTTGATCCTCAGTATCCTCAAAGAATTGGTTCCAGGACTCCTCTTGGATACCAAAATTTGAAGATGTTCAAATCCCTTATTCAAATGGTGTAAGACAATGCATGCAGTCAGCCTTCTGCATCCGGGGTTTCCAACCTCGAACTGAAAATGCCATTTACCATCAGCAGTTGCTTGAATTAATAGATACAAAAGTCTACATATAAGTGGACCCTCCCAATTTAAACCTGTCTTGTTCAAGAGTCAGCTATACTTATATGTAATGAGTGATTTTGAATGTTTCCTAATTTTAACAACTTGAACAGTTCCATGTTGTTCAATGTCTTAGTCAAATATCTTGTGATTAATACATGAAGATAAACTTCAGTCTCTTGATTAAGTGAACATATGTTCTATATTTATTGCATCAGGTAATTGAATTCTTGAGCATTCTTTGTTTCATTGTCTGTCCTTGCTCAAATCCCAACCTGACACCCAAGAAGACTGCCCCATCAATTTACAAAAAACCATCATCCAGGAATTGAACCAACTCCTTAGTCTGTGAGTTGTTTTCTGTAGGTTCTTCATATGTAATTTTGGTAATTGAATATGTTAATTCATTAGGCATGTACCAAATTCTTAACTAGGAATATTCTGGATAATTCAGTTTGCTTTTATATACATACAATTACTAGCTGAGTGCTGACTGCAGATTTATGAATAGAACAAAAAGACAGGTTTGCTTGCCAAGCTGTTAATTGAGTTTCCCATTGTCAAAGTAACTGTCATTTTGATTTGTACACAAAACCAAAATGATAAAGACATCACTGGAAAAAAATTCTTGGGCTTATAGTTACATAAAGAATAAGCTTGATGATTTGCAGACTCAGTTGATTAGATTAACTGATGTGAACTTAAAATTCATCATAACAGTTGTTTTACTGAACTGACTGCTAATTTGTTTTAGAAAATGAATGTGTTAGCCCTGTGTGTTGGCCTTAAATTGTTTCTCTGTACTCTGACTTTGCCTTCCAGATAGGTAGCTATAGGCCTACCATTCATTGGCGGTTACAATTTCTTTTCCCATGCCTCCTGGTCCACCTTTGCCAACCTCAGGTAAATGACATTTAATCAAAGAAGAATCATTGCCTTGTAATCAGTAGTGTCATGCACTGCTATGACACCCTGCAACCAACAATTTCAGGATGGGAATAGAAATAGAAAGCAGGGAATACCAGTGCCGGCTTCCAAACGAGCAAGGGGCCTCCTCATTGTTCCTGCTCAGTGAGAGCAGGAAC
>NW_006294876.1:2037036-2037738 GCF_000327345.1 Myotis davidii | reverse complement strand
AATTGTCATTAGCCAGATATTGAGGAACAGCAGGAACGTGGACTTTCATGGCTACAAACTCATGCATACAGTTCCTGGGAGTGTTCTGCGCTGCGAATTATTATGCGCCGTGGAACTTTTTCAGTTTCCTAATGGTGCTAACATTTCTTTTTTATCTAATTGCAGAGAATGACAAGTGAGAGAGGAAGACAATAAGCATAAAAGCAAGAAATATGCCAGCTAGAGAGAATTCAGCATCGTGACCAATTTCAGCCTCTCTCGGGAGACTTTGGTGTCAGCACTTAGAGAGGAAAAGAGAGGAGGCACCATCCTCCTTCTGTTCATCCTCTGACCCTTCGCTTCTGTGTGGGCCGCAGACTCAGCCATGAGTCACGCTGTATAGGGAAGGGTGGCGGGAAGGAGCGGAAATGGAAGCAGTCCCTTCTTATCTGTTTGCAAGGGCTTCATTTGAGAAAGGCTAAATATAATTGAAGCTAATATTATTAGTGTGCATCAGCTCTCGGATTTTTTTAAAGATCCATTTGTTTGATACGTTCATTTTCCTAAAAGCTTTTGCATGCATTTGATGCTTTTAACTTTCACTCTATTAACTGAAAGTGGTCAGGAAGAAAATGAATATTCCAGAGCAGCAATGGGTTCTTGTTTAAAGATCTTTACCGGATCTCTAACATAAACCACCAGAGTCCTGTTGTGTGTGTGTGT
>NW_006294876.1:2001463-2036998 GCF_000327345.1 Myotis davidii | reverse complement strand
TGGGGGGGGGGGGGGGGAGACATACCATAATAGGATTGTAGGTGTCATTCTTAGAAGAGGCCCCGCCCTGCAATGCCTATGCTCAGAAATGCAGAGAAAGTGGTTTGACAATTTTAAAAGTTTTTATTGCCAATCTACCAACACTTACACATTTATCTTAATATTTCCGGAAACTTCTTTTATCCATTGTCCTTTTTTCCCAGCCCTCCCGCATGGGTGCACCCGGTTGTGAAGATACATGTACAGTCATACACATAAGGACAGTTCAGTCAACAAGGGACTGCATATACAACAGCAGTCCCATAGGATAAAATGGAGCTGAAAAATTCCCGTCACCTAGCGATGCTGTAGCCATGGTAACACACAGTAACATAATGCATTACTCATGTGTTTGTGGTGCTGCTGGTGTAAACAAACCTACTGCACTGCCAGTTGTATAATGACAATGACAATAAACTATATTACTGGTTTATGTACTTACTCCACTATACTTTTTATTGTTATTTTAGATTGTATTCTTTCTATTCATTAAAAAAATGTTTTTTCCCTGGCTGGTGTGGCTCAGTGGTTCGAAGGGTCATGGGTTTGATTTCCAGTCAAGTGCAAATACCTGGGTTTTGGGTTCATCCCTGGCCGAAGTTGGAGCTCATGCAGAAGGCGACCAATGATGTGTCTCTCCCACATCTCTCTCTCTCTCCCCGGCCCCCGTCTTCCCTCCCTCCCTTCCACTCTCTCTAAAAATCAATGGAAAAAATATCCTTGGATGAGGATTAACAATAACAAAAATGCTTTCTGTAACAATGTGCCAGGTTTCATCTGCAACAACCTTGTACATATATCTCAAGTTTACCACCTCATTTGATTGCCTCATTTTTTCTTGTGTTTGATTTAATTTGGTGTTATTTTATAAATTTAGTGTGGCCTAAGTGTACAGTGTCTATAAAGTCTACAGTAGCGAACAGTCAAGTCCTAGGCCTTCACATTCACTCACTGATTCACACAGAGCAACTTCCAGTCCTGTGACCCCCTTTCATGGTAATTGCCCTGAACAGCTGTACCATTTTATATCTTTAATACCACATTTTTACTGTAACTTTTCTATGTGTAGATACACAAATACTTACCACTGTGGTACAATTGCCTACAGTATTCAGAAGAGTAACATGCCGCACAAGCTTGTAGACAAGGGGCAATAGGCTATACCATGCAGCCAAAGTGTGTGGTGGGCTACCCCATCTCGGTTTGTGTAAATGCACTCTATGATGTTCACATGACAACAAAACCACCTAGCAATGCATTTCTCAGAACATATCCCCGTTGTTAAGCAGCACATGACTGTATACGCTTAGCACAGGGCCCAGTACATTACAGATGCTTAAATATTGCTAGAGTGGTTTTTTTTTAATGGATATAGCCTATGTCTGCTAATTTGACTAAATTGTATGATTGAGGATTAAACTGTTTTGAGATCAAACCAGAAACTAAGCTAACTGAATGAGGAAACAGTTGATTGGGCTCCAGCATGGTGAAGAATGGACAGAGAGTTGTGGATTCAGAGGCAAAACTTAAGTACCACTCTGAGCACTTAACAGCAATGTGACTTTGGGCAAGTTACTCCAACTCTCTGAATTTCTGCTTCATCCTCTGTAAAACAAGGTAAATAATACATTGCAGGATATTTCTGAAGATTAAATAAAATTATACAAGTCAAATAGAGCAGGTCCTCAAATAACATCATTTCATTCAAAGTCATTAAACAGTCAATGAGATGTCGTAGGATCTTAACTCTTGTTTATATCAATTAGCCTATGGTAAAACTGATTTTGTTATATGTTGTTCCACTTAAAGTCAAGGAACCTATGGACAATGCTAAGTGGGGATTTACTGTATTGAAACAAAAATGTATGAAACATCTCGTACAGTATCTGGCACATAGTAAATACTAAGAAACATCGATCAGCTGCCTCCCGCACACCCCCCACCGGGGATGTGCCCGCAACCCAGGCACACGCCCCCTACCGGAATCGAACCTGGGACCCCTCAGTCCGCAGGCCAACGCTCTATCCACTGAGCCAAACCGGTTTCGGCCATTTTTTATTATTAATTAAAGAAAACATGTGCTTTGGTAATAAAATTATTTTAAAAAAAGAACAATCATGATATTTTTATTATGGATATCATGGAAAGTGTTTGTTTGTTTGTTTGTTTAAGGCAGCAAGTGGTAAATCCCACCAGTAGAGCAACTGGATTTCATGCCAATTACACTATTTGAACAGAGTAGACAAAACAGGTAGATGACTGTCCATTCAAGAAAGAGAGAAAGGAAAGGATTTTTAAGTGTTAAAATGTGCTCTCAAATAAATCAAGTACTTAGAGCCGGTAAAATGAATTTAGGCTATTTACAACTGCCCCTTTCTGAGCCACGGTACAGATATTTATGAATAAAAGTGTGCCCTTATTTTCTTGCTTACATCAGTCCTTACTTGGCTACAGATACAAGTGAAAACAAGCTAATAGGAACTTCAAGTCCAAGAGCTTGAAGGATCATAAGCATATTTTCCAAATGGCTGAAAAAGCTTTCATATATTTAGTCCTGTTTTTACATCAGAATTGTGTCATCACCAGACCGATGACTCAAGTTCGCGTGACCTAATCTGTAATCTACTAATACAAGCTTAGTCACTGGGTCACCTTTATGTGAGAAATAGACATCCATTTCCTAATTCATCAACATAACCTCAAAAACATTTTGAAGATTTGAATTAAATTCAAATATGGATCTAAAAGTTCAAATTGAAATGAAGCTCATACCTGTTATTTGTCAAACATGTGCACTCTTTGGCTGATTTCTAAATTTTTTCATTAACTAAAACACTCTATGAAAGAAAAAGGATATCTGCCCACCGAGCAAACTTAAGTATGCTGGAATACTGACAGTCACAGAGAATTTGGGAAAGAAAATATTGCCTGAGAATAGAGAGGAGAAAAAGACTCAGTGCTTCTTGGTCTCTCAGAAGGCCACTGTCATGTCCGCACACATAGTTGGCCCCAGAGAGCTGCGAGAGGAGAAAGAGGCTCTTGTTGACATCATGAGGGTGGAGAAATAAGAAGTGAAAGAATATGTAGTACAGAAGGGCAGGGGACACCCAGCTGCTGCAGTGAGAGAACGTTTGTGTTTGTTTAACCACATTTCCGTGCTAGCCTCATTGTCTCAGGTACATACAGCACACTCAAAGGAACTGTGACAATAGACTTAGCATTTCTTTTCATTAATTTGTACAAATTAAAGTTGCTGGCAGTGGGTCCACTATTATTATTGAACATCTCCTTATACAGGGTCCTAGATGAGGAGCTGAGGGAATATAAAGATGTTTAAACAAGAATGTAGTCCAGAGTCCACACAATCGAGTCCATTGGTAACAATGGTGACTATTTGAAATCTTTGCTATGTTTACAAACAGCTAGAATTGCTAGTCCTCTATTCTCTCTCTAGCCTTTCGCCCCTTAATTACTGGACCCAAAAATGGACTACACATACCACTTCATAAATCTCAGCCACAAATATAGTCATTTTTTAATCCTAGTTCGAAAAATATTTTGTTTCCTCCCATCCCTAACCTTGAGAATAACAGAACAGACAGCAAAGGCCATTGTCCTTGAGAACAACCCTAATGCTTTCCTAACCTCCTTAAGTCTACCATACATTTTCAGGCACATTGATTTTAACAACTGTTTAAGGAAACACTTTGAAATGTTTGCCCTCAAAAAGGGCTGTCATACCTTTGAAGCCCTCCGTATGCATTTCCCAAATTGCCTCCCAATTCCTCACTCCCACACGGTAATAACTAATATCATCGCTTCCAACCTTGCTGTCATATTAGACTCCTACTTCTCCTTTACTCCCAAATCCCACCGGCTACCCAATCTTCTCTTGATGGTGGAAGTGTGTCCCCACGCCCAACAGAAAAGTCAGTCCATGGCTCTGCAGTCATGCCACTGGAGGCTGGGCTATGTTCTGAGAAACATGTCAAAAGAAATGTGAAGAATCCCATTTTCCAGTTTGGAAAACACTATGGTTTTTGTGGGACTGGAATAAAAATGCTAATGTGCTGAGAGTGATGGGGTACTTTGGTTCCTTTGCATTACCAGAGAACCGAGTGAGATCATTGTTGTTTTGGGAGCCATCCTGGAGAGGGAATACATTGTGCAAATGTGCCTGGAATGCAGGCTGGTGCTGGGCCACCTGGAAGCAGGATCTGGCATGCCTGACTTAGCTTGCAGGGGCTCACAATTACGTCACTTGGTAAAAGAATCAGTCCCTTTTATTTCTTAATATTCGGTCACAGGAAAAAAGGGAGACATCATTAATGGTAGCCAGCGTCAACTAAAACATGGACGTGTGTCAACTAAAACAAAAGTGTGCAACTAAAAAACTGTAAGAACAAAGGGCATCTTTACAAAAGGTCTAAAAACTGGATTCGTTCAATGAATTCAGTGTTCATTCATTGGCTTTCTTAGTAAATCTCGAATGACTTCTCTCACGCATCTTATCAAGGCACAGCTGTGTCACACCACCTATGATGAAGCCACCACAATGAAAATGTGGTTTGGGAGTTTGGCAGGGAGCTCATCACACGAGAGGTAATGAGGCTTTTGTGACAGTTCGCACACATGTGTTGCAATTTCAGCATTGGTAGAGAATAGCATCATCAGTCATTTATTGTCTCTGAAAAAAATTTTGGTGGCTAATCCCTTGACTGATGACCAGTGACTAAGTTACCCTTTCAGTCCATCTATAAGAGTCAGAGTTCTCCCGAAAAACGGAACCAATGGGACATGTGGCTGTATAGAGAGAGATGGTTTTAAGGAATTGGCTTTTGTGATTGTGGAGACTGGCAAGACCACACTCTGTAGTGTAGGCGGCTGGCTGGAGACTCAGGGAAGAGTGGTTGCAATTTGATTCTGAAGGCCGTTTCCTGGCAGAATTTCTTCTTCTCCAGGGAGAAGGCTTTCGATTGATTGCATGGGGCCTACCCATCCACATTATGGAAGGCTACTGGCTTTATTTAAAGTCTACTGATTAAAATGTTCATCTCTTCTAAAAAATAACTTCACAGAAACGCCTAGAACAATGTTTGATGACATACCTGAGCACCATGGTCTAGCCACATTAACACAGAACATTAACCACCACATGATGCAAGTGGCTTGACCTCTCAGTAAGGGACACTCACCAAGGTGTCACAAGCTGGCTACAAAGGTGGTCTCATGAGAGCTAGGTGGCTGCATCCTCGACATCTGTCCTCGGTGATAACCTTGTCGGTTCTTTTCAAATCAGTCTACTTCTCCAGAAACTATACTAAGTCCATATTAACCAAAGATGAGGGGAAACTTTTGCTTTGTTTACTTTGCTTTATTTTATTGCAACAAACAGCTATATTATGGTTTATGATGTAAACTTGCACTCACTTTAAAAATAAATGATACCTTAAGGAAAAATTTTTCTTTCTATGCACCTTTATGGGCTGTGTGCCCTAGTCTCTCCCAGAGATAATTCTTCTTAAACTTACATTTCTTGCCATTAGATATAAAAATTGAAGAAGAATTGCTGTGGGAGCTTCACTTTGGTCATCTTAAGCTCTTGGCCTCCTCAAATGGGAAATTTTCCATTGACTGGTTCAAGGAAGCTGACCCACAGCCTGACCACTTGGTATTGCTAGAACACTTTCAACTTCCCTTCGCAAAGTCTACAGGACACAGTTGGGCTTAGTAATTATTAACCCAAGTAGACAAAGAAGTTAACCATGTCTGCTAAGTACAGAGGCCTGAATCCAAGGTTGTCTCTGCACCCTGCTCCCTTCCTGGCCACTGGAAGACAATGGAGAGAAACATGAAGTGTGAATCCTATATTTTTTTAGGAATCTTTGAATTAGTGTTTCCAATAAAACAATAGCGTAAGACATTTAGTCATCCAACAAACACTGATGGAGCACTCGCTATATACTAATAGCACTCTGCTAGGCACGTTAGTTAGGGTATGGCTTGGATTTGGTTGCTTTCAAGAGGTTTGTGGGGAATCAAGCACACATAAAAGGCTGAAGGAGAAGAAGTATCAGCAGTGGGCATCATCCTACGTGTGCTGTTACATAACTGAATTTGATCATCCATTTTAAGGTTAGTGAAAAACCAATTGTAGAAAGCCTTTAATTTAAAATGGAAAAACTCAATGATTTCCTCCTACTGGAAATTTGGAGAAGAAAATATCCTATTATCTAATAAATTATCGGCATTAAAATGCATTAGTACTCAATCTTTATAACATCTGGTGACAGCTGCATTGCTTATTAAAAACACAAAACAGTCTTCTTTCTCCAAGCATGCTTTTATGGTTCTTTTGAAAAGAAACTCATTAAACTCAACCACAGAAGAAAGTAAGCTGCTTTGGAATAAATTGGTATGTTATAAATAAGGAAATGCTTTGCATAATAGGGCATAAAAGGAAGAAATCACTTGGTTTGGGACAAGGAGAAAAATTTCATACAACCAGGATGCTAGCTAGAACTGAGAGTTAAGGAGGTAAACTGTAATTATGGAAATAATAGTACAAAAAAACAAAGCCAAATTCAGAAAATAAGGGGTCTTTCTCTAATTTTTAATACCTTTCTCTTCTTCCCCTGCCTTGCTCTCATTCTAATCAACTCCAGCATATTTTTTGTTCCTTTCTTTTCTCCTCTGCAGTTTCTCTGTCTTTTGTGCGCACCTGGCCAGTCCCCGCTCTGTTTTGAAGTCACCCTTTCCCAGTCACTGGCCGAAAGAAAAACCCGATCCACTTACTATGTCTGCCATGGGCCGAACCAGGTGTCTTGGGCAAATCTGTTATCCTTTCCAAACCTCAGTTTCATCAGAGATAAAATGGGACATTACAGCATACCTCACACGACGGGCACAGGGAAGACTTTCCCCAGGATTGCTCATGTCAAGCCCACTGTTGCACAATTTGATAATTTCTCTAGAAAAGGGAGTTTATATCCTTGACCTCTGATCCCTGAGGCTTGACTGCCTGCTCACTCACTGTATCCACCATCTGCTCCAAACCCTCATGTCAACACTATTACCGCCAATTCCCGAAGTTTCCAAACCTGACTGATCATCAAAATCACCTGAAAATCTTTCTCAGCATATAATCCAGGGACCAATTACATCAGATTCTCTGAAACGACTGAATCAGAATCGCAGGGGTGGAAGCAGGGCAGTGATGGCTCATAAACGTCCCCGATACCTGAGGGTAGACAGTCCAGATTGGTAGGTGACAGGTTTAATAAGCCAGAAACTTACCTACGAAGCTTGTCTTCAATGGCTGCAAATCAAGTATGTCTCTACTCTGCCCACCAGAATCTTAAGAGTTTATGTAGAGGTTTGACAGGGTTTGCTCACGTGTACCACCTGGATGGTCTCAACAGCACTTTCCTCTCAAGGCTGAATTATGAAATGGCTCCCCCTACAGCAGTGGTTCTCAACCTTTCTAATGCCACGACCCTTTAGTACAGTTCCTCATGTTGTGGTGACCCCCAACCATACAATTATTTTCGTTGCTATTTCATAACTGTAATTTTGCTACTGTTATGAATTGTAAGGTAAATATCTGATATGCAGGATGTATTTTCATTGTTACAAATTCGACATAATTAAAGCATAATGATTAATCACAAAAACAATATGTAATTATATATGTGTTTTCTAATGGTCTTAGGCGACCCCTGTGAAAGGGTCATTTGACCCCCAACGGGGTCGCGACCCACAGGTTGAGAACCGCTGCCCTATGGGACCAGAGGGCAGAATGTACATTCCAAGGACAGGGGAGGAGGGGAGGAGCCACCAATATCCCCTGTCCAGCTCAAGGGTCAACTGAGTTCACGTCCTTTCCATGACCTTCTCCAGCAGATGGGACTCAGAGGCTCTGCATGCATTTTTTACAAACCCTCTCCACTTAATAATTTTCATGTGTTATCAGCCTTGGGCCCCATTCAAAGTCTATTTCCTTGTGAGGAGCACTGATGACCCCAACCAATGCCTGCTCTCTGTGGCCGTACTTTCTGGTGGCCAGTAGTGTTCCAGATGTGGTTTTCCTCCCCGCTGGAGTTGGCTGCACTCTTCTCTGCCCATCACTGTCTCACACCTGCTCCTAGCCCAGCCCTTCCGAGACTATCCCATCCTCTGCATTGACTGTGCCAAGCCCAGCTTTCCCATAAGCCAGGACGATCTTTGCCTCCTACATATTCTTTCCCTGAAACCTAAACACCTGATTTCCTCACATCCAGAGTACATGCCTGACCCATGCTTAGCTCTTACTCCTCGGTCACATGACTACTTTCACCCAAGGCCTCATCCTTTGTACCATGTCAAACAGTCCTTCTAATTAGTCATGCAAATCCCACACAGCAATTTCTCATTCCGGACCCCACTATAAAGGCCCTTCACCCCTTATCAGGAGCCCACTACTTGGACATCTTTAGCTCTGAAAAGCAAATCTAGTTCGGTTGGGATTTTCCTGCTAGTGCTGAATCAACGGACTGCAAATGTTTTCTTGGCAAGAGCCCGGGGAAAAGCTTGAGCAATCTCTGAATAAAGACGACGGGCATCCGCTCACACAGCTGTGGAACATCTCATTCATTACGCAGACCCTGGCTACGACTCAGAGCCTGTCCTTGCCACTGCCACTTCACATCTGCGCATTGTGTTCCTTTCATCCGTGGTCCCTGGGAACTGAAAATACATCACACATGCAATGAGCTAGAAGGAAGTGAATCAAGGTAGTGTGTGTGTGTGTGTGTGTGTGTGTTCAGTCTTAAGCCTGGTGCTGAAAAGAATGTGCCTGGAACTATGTACTATGCCAGTGTCTGTGAGGAGGGAGCTGCCTTGGGCACAGCTCCAAGAATGAGTGCACAAGGGAAGTCGGGGTGAAAAGTGTTTCCCCAGGATGTTTTCGGCTACAGGCTCCTAAGTACTCAATTATAATTAGTTCGGACAATAAGGACATTTATCTCATAAAGCAAGAAGACAGAGGAAAGGTGATTCCCCGACTGCTGCAACAGTTCAATGAGAACACCCAAGGCTCTTCCCACCCTTTTACCCTGCACGGTGTTGTAATGACCACCCACGGTGCTGCAAGATTTAGCTGCCACAGACCCAAACATCACCACAGACATGACAGCATCCAGTGAAAATATCGGTGTTTTCCTCCTGCGGGTCTCTTTTTATTAGGGAATCCACTGTTCCTTAAGATCTGCTACATCTGCACAGACACACAGCATCCTTTCCTTGTAGGTACCATTAGCCAGGACTGGCTTGAAGGGAATCTAGGAACATATCTGGGATTTGTGTACCATGGTGGGAAGCTGGATCTACCAGGAAACATGAAGCCATGGGCAGCAGCAGGGGTACAAGGACTGTTGAGTAAACAGCCATCACTGACTGTCCCAGGGACTCAGGACTGGATAGGCAGAGGGATAGAAACATTTTTCCTGCCTGAACGTGTGATGGTTCCTCTTTGTACCGCTTTGGAAATGACCATCTCTACATACCTAGGCATACCTTAGAAGCAAATGGCCAAATACTCGGGCATCGCCATTTGTGGTCACTACTTAAGGACATAAAAATTCTTTTGTATCTTTCTAGACACCAGGAGAAACCAGTGCTAAGGAAGCAGGGTTTGGTCTAGACTGGATGCTGTCAGAAATGCATTATATTCCTTGGGGCAAACACATAAAACCACAAATTCTCTAAAGGCCTGTCTTAGCTCAGTCTTCTAGAACAAAAATGCCATAGCCTCAGTGGCTTAAGCCACATAAATTTATTTTTCACAGCTCCGGGGACTGGGCGGTCCAAGTTTGGCGTGCCAGCGTGGTCAGGATGTGGGCCCTTTTCCAGGTTTGCCGTTGGCCCTCTTGCTTTGTCCTCACAGGGCAGAGAGCAGAAAGAGGAAAAGCAAGCTCGTGTCTTTTCTTGGCAAAGCACTAATCCCATTCCTATGGGCTCCACCCTCATGGCCTAATCACCCTCCAAAGACCCCATCTCCTAACAGAGGGTTAGGATTTCAACAGATGAATTATGTGGAAGGGAGGGAGCAAACATTCAGAACATAGCAAGGCCAAAGGGAAAAGAGGAGAAACAGTGGGTTCCAGTGCCTGGACTCACAGCTCAACTTCTGGTTAATGGTGGGCGGAGTCCACCGAGCACACTGAATAATCGCTAAATGGAAAGGAAGTAGATAAAGGCACTATTACCAAAGTTAATTTTACTCTAGCACTGGCGAAGGCTGCAAATTTGTGGATAAGGAGAATTAACTAGGAAGAATGTCAACAGGTAATGGCTGAAGCAGGGACTTACTGGTCTTAACCTGGGCTTGAGTCCAATCCTGTCTGTGTGTCATGGTGTGACCTGATGGGGCTCAGGAGTCACTCTGTGCAGGCTGGAGAAGTTTCTTTGTGATCTCTTTTATAATTAGGTCATCGCCTAAGATATTTGTCTAAATAAAGAGCTCTGTGCTTGATAATAAAATGAAACAAAGCAAAACAAAAAGATGATGGAAGGGATGGTCTCAAATCTTCCTTTCAATGTCACTGGTCAATGATTTAATGACAAGTAAGTGATAAGTTTTATACATTTATCCACTGTCAATGCCCTCTAGCCAAAGACCATCAGGAACACACCATCCTGGAACAAGCTGGGTTTATTATTCACAGCAGGGAGGGGTACAGTGGCCAAGAGGAACCTTGAAGCATTAAGAGGCTGTCAGAAGGAACCTATTCTAGGGTTTGGGCTTTGTCTGGGTAATTGGCAGATGGGGGAAGGTGGGGAGGGCGGGAAGCCAGTGCTAAGGAAGCTGGGGTTTGGTCTAGACTGGATGCTGTCAAAAGTGGGGGAAAGTCTGTGGTTGGGTATATTAATAAAACTTACCTGTAGGGAGGGCAGACTAGAGCAAGGATAAAGCTATAACTGGTAAAGAAGCAGCAGTCACTCATTGCAGCTGAGAGAGAGGATGTTGGAATTTTATGGGCTGCACAGTGTCCTTGTTTGGTCTCACTTCATCACGGTCTCGGAGTGACCTTGTCTGATGTTGTGTTCTGTGAGCTTGTTTACATGAGCAGAACAATAGGACCAGCTCCTGGATGACAGCAGCTGCTTTTTATTCTCTCACCTCCCTTAAAAAGATGTGTTTTGAAACAAATCCCTAAATCAACACCTATCCCCTCAGAGTTCCTCCATACATTCTGATGCTTCTGTGAATAAGTTGAATAAACATTCATGTAAAATACCTTCCTCACCAGGTCTCTCTCACTTCCCTCACCTTATTCACTGCAGCCTACCCCACCCAGAGATACCTGAGAGTTACCCGAGAGTCCTGGTTGTCTGCCTTGTGTTCATATCAATGAGAAATCCTGGGAGATAACAAAGAATAAAGAAAGAAACCATTTCTAGGCCAGCTGGCATAGCTCAGTGGTTGAGCATCAACCTATGAACCAGGAAGTCAGGGTTCAATTCCTGGTCAGGGCACATTCCTGGGTTGTGGGCTCAATCTGTTTCTGTCTCTGTCCCTTCCTCTCTCAAATCAATAAAAATATTTTTTAAAAAGAAACTATATCCATCTTCATTGGTAAGGTCATCTTTTCTACTCAGTCTACTGATTCAAATGCTAATCTCTTCCAGAAACTCCCTCACAGACACATACTAGCTATCTGGGCATCCCTTAGTTCAGTCAAGTTGACACATAAATTTAACCATCACAGCCTCCATTCACACTATGTTCAATAATCTCTATTTTAAAGTCCCAATTTTGTTTGAGGACCTCCCTGCCCCTGCAACATCTCATTAGCAGTCCAGGTGGTTTGCATGAATGCCCCTCCCTCTGCAAATCTATCAGAATAATTTCATGGTGGGTTTTTTTTGGCCACCAAGTTTGATTGGTCAATGTGAACACGTAACTTTGTTTTGTTTAAGCAGAATGAATCTCCCAACTTGAGAAAAAGAACTGGGAAGAAGACTTCAATCTGGGAGAATTGGAATCTGATCAAATTTCTAGAGCTAATTATCAATCTACTAGTGGCCTGGTGCACAAAATGCATGCGGGGGAGGGGGGTGTCCCTCAGCCCAGTCTGCACCCTCTCCAATCTGGGACCCCGACCCCCAACTGCCCTCCCTTCCTGGCCTGATCGGCCCTAACTGCCTCTGCCTCAGCCTGGCCACCATGGCTTTGTCCTGAAGGACACGGGACTGCTCACCTGCCTGCCTGCCTGATTGCCCCTAACCACTCTGCCTGCTGGCCTGCTCGACCCCAAATGCCCTCCGCCCCACCAGCCTTCTTGCCCCCAACTGCCCCCCCTTGCCAGCCTGATCACCCCCAACTGCCCCCACTGCTGGCCTGCTTGCCCCCAACTTCCTCCCCACCCCCGCTGGCCTGATCACCCCCAACTGCCCTCCCTTCCTGGCCTGATCGGCCCTAACTGCCTCTGCCTCAGCCTGGCCACCATGGCTTTGTCCTGAAGGACATCCGGAAGGTCTCCCGATCTAATTAGCATATTACCCTTTTATTAGTATAGATAATATGAGGGAGAAAAGAATATACTAACTACTTTGAGGATGCAATTAGCGATTGTGAGACTCTATAGGAAAAAAATGACCTAGTTTCCTGGAAGAAAACAGGAGAGAGAGAGAGAGAGAGAGAGAGAGAGAGAATCTATAGATATAAAGAGATCTAAAAAACCTATTAATCAATCACAGTATATGGAATTTATTTGAATGCTGAAGCAAATAGAAAAAATAACCAAGGAGTATAAACTGACAGGGTATTTGACAATATTAATAACTTCAGAAATTCACACTGAAAATCTACATATGAAATAACATTTAGGACTTGCTTCAATAATTGTGGGATGAGGCGGGAAGAGATGGAACAAGATTGGCTGGGTCTTGATAACTGTTGAAGCTGGTGATGGGCATGCTGGGTATATAAGATCTCCTTACTTTTAGATACACTTGAAATTTTGCATTAAAATTTTTTAAATAAAATTAGACCTATACTTTTTTACACAATAATTCAATATTTGAGGCATGATACAAATTATTTAAAAAGATCTTTACTTTATTTTTTTACATATATTTTTCTTGCTTTCAGAGATAAAGGAAGAGCGACAGAGAAACAGAAACATCAATGATGAGAGAGAATCACTGATTAGCTGCCTCCTGCACACCCCACACTGGGGATTGAGCCCACAATTTGGGCATGTGCCCTGACCAGGAATCGAACTGTGAACTCCTGGTTCATAAGTTGACACTCAACCACTGAGCCACCCTTACCCGGGCAAGATGTTTATTTTAAGATTACTTTTTAAAAATATATATATATTATTGATTTTTTTACAGAGAGGAAGGGAGAGGGTTAGAGAGTTAGAAACATCTATGAAAGAGAAACATCAATCAGCTGCCTCTTGCACACCCCCTACTGGGGATGTACCTGCAACCAAGGTACATGCCCTTGACTGGAATCAAACCTGGGACCCCTCAGTCCACAGGCCAATGCTCTATCTACTGAGCCAAACCGGTTAGGGCAAGATTACTTTTAATGGAAGGAAACTAAATGCTGAAATACATGTTAAATAGATTATAGAAATTTCTTTCAATACAGGGGGACAAAAGTAGGTTTACAGTTGTTTTTATGAAAAATAATACAAAAATTAATACACAAGAATACAAGAATAAACTGTTTCATGTACTCACGACTATAAACCTACTTTTGCCAAGCCCTGTATAATGATATGCACCCTTTAATTACATCTAGGAATAGTTTGTAAGGACATGGGAATGTGCTTATATAATATTAACTAAAATATAAGTCAAGATTATATTATTTCAAATAAGTGAAATATATATACCAACACAGTGAGATAAGAAGGAATTTAATTCTTCATGAGAAGGAATCAAATAACTATTTACAAAATGAAAACTAAACCTTAGTTGCAGAGAAATTGAATGAACTTTGCAGAGGTGACCCTGGTAGTCTGCTAGTGGTCCTAAATCACTTACTGTGGCCTCCTGACATCCTCTCTGCCAAAGCCCCTTTCATCGGACAATAAATGTCCCCATGTGGCTGACTGCTAGCCACTGCCCATCAGGCCCAAACATTATTTTTAATCCCTCTGCTCTGGTAGATAATGGTTCCAAATTCCAGGACTAGAGCGATAAGGCTTCCCCCAGCTGTGCACTAGGAGCGAGACACCATATAGTGTGCCTGTGACCATGGATAACCCACCGCACTCCTGCCTCCGCTGGCCCTGTCCCTCCTGCAGAAGGATGGTGTCCTGACAGCCCATCTTGATTCTGAGGAGCTTTATCTGCACCTCTTGATTAGCATTCTATTTATATGCAAATAAGGACTTGCCTTCCTTGCTTGTGTATTAATCGCCACTATAAATTGTAGCTCTTTCTAAATCCAAGGAGTTGTGGGGTTGTGTGATATAAGGACAGAAAGTGACCTTATAGAATAAGGAGTCTCCATTTTAAAGATGAGCAAACTAGGGCTCAGAGTGACCCAGTAGATTCCTCAGGGGGGATATTGCTAGTGAGTGCATCCAGACCCAATATGGAGATCTCCACCCTAGAACCCCAGTTCAACTGGGAAAAAAAATCACAGAGTAACAACAGGCCATCAATTATTCTGTGTGTGTGTGTGTGTGTGAGAGAGAGAGAGAGAGAGAGAGAGAGAGAGAGAGAGAGAGACTGACTCAGAAACAGAGGTAAGGAGTGGGAATTTTTAATCATTGGTTTCCAACGGTGGGACTCACCCCCTGAAAGTGGAGCTTGTGCTCAGTTAATAATACATGTAGCCCCTTGATGAACTTCTACTTTTTAAAAATATATATTCTTCTTTAAAGAAATGTAGAGGATTAAATTATTTACCATTCAATTGTTACTGTTAAATGAATTAAACATGGAGGCCTTCAAACCCAGGTGGACCCAATTCACTTGGCACCTACATAAGCAAACTAAAATCTAAGCCTGTAAATGCCTCAGAGTTACAAAACTGAAACCAAAGGACAACCAATCACAGTCAACCAGGCTTTAAGCTACAGCCAATCAATCATTTCCTTACTTTGCTTCAGCCTTTTCTCTCTCAGCTCCTGTCAGCCAAGTGCTCCTAACCACTTCCGCTTTGGAGCTGCAGGATTCCGATAGATTTCTGCTCAAATAAACTCTTAACACTTTAAATGTCTCAATCTGCGGTTTTTAACAATACTAGAAGAAAAGAATCCTATCGAATGCTCAATATTTTAATGTGAAAAGAAGGAGCCTCATAATAAAAAAAAATTAAGTTTTCTTACAGCATTAAAAAGGTGGGGGGTGGGTTGACAAGGAAATTCTGGGAGGTATTGAAAGTTCAAGAGTTCATGAGTGGGATGCGCATAGGCAAACTTCTTTATGGTCACCCAGCTCCAATTTCAGTTCTCTTGACATAAACAGCTCCTGACAATTTCCGTTCACAGCGTGCTCTGAAGACATGTGTTGCTCTCAATGGGACCCAGGCTCCCAGCTCTTGAACAAAAAGGTCAAAAAGAGGAGAAAGAGAAACCCCATACAGTGCTCTCCTTTACTCTTCCTCCAAACTGCCAAACAACAAAACTAAAATGATGTCATAGTGAGTTTGATGTCCTGCATTCAAGGGAGAATATTCCATGGATTAGGGGAAGGGGGACAGAGTACCTCATCCAGTGATGGCGAACCTATGACACGCATGTCAGAGGTGACACGCGAACTCATTTTTTTGGTTGATTTTTCTTTGTTAAATGGCATTTAAATTATATAAAATAAATACCAAAAATATGTCTTTGTTTTACTATGGTTGCAGATATCAAAAAATTTCTATATGTGACACGGCACCAGAGTTAAGTTAGGGTTTTTCAAAATGCTGACACGCCGAGCTCAAAAGGTTCGCCATCACTGTAAGCTCCCTGTGGGATTCTGGGCAACAGTGAGTTGTATAAAGTGTTAGAAGAGGCAACGTGGAAATAGGGCAGGGCTGGCTGGGAGGTCGGGATCTCCTTAGGAGACCTCAGGTCCTGTTTCCTAAGGCAAGGTGAGCCGGCCAGAGCCAGTTGGAGGACTGCAGCTGGCGTGTTGCCCTTCCTTGACAGGTGTTTTCCGGAAGCGCAGGCTGACTTGGGCTCAGCTTTGCGTCCTGGACCGGCCTCCGCTTCAGAGTCTTGGTGATTACAGAGTGAACTAACTGCATCATCCCAGAAACATCCTCAGACTAACCACCAACCTCACTGAGCCCAAAAGACTTAGAAGTACTCTCTGGGCTCCCAAACTGAAAGTGGGCATTCGGTGGAGGGGAGATGTATTGCGTGAAATAGTAGGTTGCATTTAGAAGCATCCACATCACTATTCCTTCCCCTGGAGCCTGGGTTTCCCACCAGATGTGGCAAACGCGCCTCGTTGACAACACCTTTCGAATCTTGCTTTAATTAGGAGAGTTCAGCTCCCGCGGTGCCTTCTTTGTGTCCCCAGAGAAAACCAACGCATTATTATTCCTCTGCCATCCTACAAGTTGCTGAGCCTTGAAAGACCCCACGGGCAGCTGCTGGAGCGTTGCTGAGGGGGCAGGGCCGCATTTAATTGCTTCACGCATGGAGGCCGGTTAACGGGGCCTTCAGTCTGTATTTAACTCTGCAGCCCGTGATGGACTTCCGTGGTGGGAAAGCACGCACGCTCCTCTGCACAGTTTTATAACTGACGGGGGAAGATGCCCTTTCGTTCGGTAAATTGTATCTGGCCTTTCCAGCCCAGAGATAATTAATGTTTGTTCTCATCCACCAGGCAGATTCAAAGAAATACAGCTCCCATTAGCTCCTGCTCAATTAAGAAAAATGCTCGTCCGCCCCCATGACTCAAACGCTGCTCCCAACTCCGTGAATCACAGGCTGGAAGGACCAGAGAGGTCGTCCTTGCCAACTTTGGTGCTTCAGCCCCGAGCCTAACAATGTCCAGTTCCCCCACTCCACTCAACCCATACCAGGCACTGCCCTAAACATGTATATGAACCAGCTCTTAAAGGAGCAGCATGAACTAGCTGATAAATGATGCTGATAGGTCAGCTAATTTAGGCGTGGTCACAAATCCATGATCCTGAGTGTCACAGTAACCAACAAAAACTTGCGTATGGGTTCAAGTCTACTCCTGAAACCTATGAGCTGTGTGACCTTGCACAAGTCACAAGAAGAGACCACATTCTTGCACGGGCATACCTCATTTCACTGCACTTTGCTTCATTGCACTGCACAGATGTTGGGTTTTTTTAAAAAACTGAAGGCAAGACCCACCACCAGCAAAAAAAATAAGGACTTGCTTTATTGTGGTGGTTTGGAATCAAACCCACAATGTCTTTGAGGTAGGTTGGTACCTGAACAAAGCCCAATAGAATAAGGTACAGCTCGGGGGTAGATGCCGCCATGGGGGAGTTCCCTCACTTTGTTCCCTTTCCTCAGACTACACCCAGGCAGCCACTCCCAAATGCTGATGATCGGTCACCAGTGGCTTGAGAAAAATGGAAAAGAAAAAAAAGAGTGTCAGCCCAAATCCATCACCGTCCTTGAAAATAGCACCTGTGATGTCATGTTTCTACATCTGTAATTTGGAGTTGAAAACGACCCATTGTAGGGGTGTTAACTGGAAGTCCTTTATGGAGGACAACTGACTAATCTGTCAAAATTTCAAATGCCCATACCCCTTGACCTAGCAATTCTATTTCTAGGGATATATCCTAAAGAATGAGGGAGTGCTCGCTTCAGCAGCACATATACTGAAATTGGAATAATACAGAGATTAGCATGGCCCTTACGCAAGGATGACACACAAATTTGTGAAGCATTCCATATTTAAACAAAAAAAAAAAAGAATGGGGGAAATGTGTGTACAAGGATATTTATGGCCATGATGTCTGTATAAACATAAGATTGGAAACACTCTACATGGGGAATTGACCAAACAAATTATGGTATATTGGTACAATGGAATATTATATTGTTAAAAAAATAATAAAGGCAGCTTTAACTAAATTTAAAGGATACAATTTCCAAGGTATTTTGTTAACTGAAAAATAAAATGAGCAAAGTGTTATTGTTATATTTTTTAAGAAGCATCTATACTCATTTGCTCATATATGCATAGAATATGTTTACAAGGAATTCAACAATCTGGTAATAGTTACTGCCTCTGGGTAAGGACTTAAGGTGGCCTGAGGTCAGGAATGAGAGCAATACTTATTTTCTCTTTTTTAATATTAAGCTTGTGCCACAGGAATGAATTAGATGGACGTGTCCAATCAGTTGAAGGTCTTAAGAGAAAAAGATTGAGATCTCCCCAAGAAAAAGACAATTCTGCCTCAGAAATGCCTTCTGACTGAAGACTAGAACATCAACTCTTCCCTGGGTCTCCGGCTTGCCTACCCTTTGATTTCAGACTACCAGCCTACAATAATTACATGGCTCCTGTCATCAGACATCACATAGCACACAAAACTCTTGGTATAGCCTCTGCTAACCTCTTATTTATCAGAGTGTGTATGTCCAGTCCAGCTAGCTAGGCTACAAGGTCTGTGTGAACAGGCACCATGTCTCCATCATCAACATGCCTCCGACATCCAACAGAAAACCTACACCAGGAACAAGAGCCCACTAAAGATGTGCTGTTGAATGAAGCAGCACTTTTAGTGACAACGGTCCTGATGCTAAATGCTTGGGTTTGATTCATCCACAGATCAGCATCCAAATCAGCTCATCGAAGAGGAGGAACATGAAGGCAAAGGAAAATAAAGAGGAAAACAACCCTTACCAGTTATTTTCAGTTACTAGGACACTTTACTTTACATGTTTCTTTAAGCACAGCCACCTAAAGACTGTCAAAGGCAATTCATTGTTCATATTTAATTGAGCAGGACACCGTAGTGAAGTTTCCACAACATAAGACTTAGTTTACCTATTTTAAAATTAAAATCAAGAATTCCCTTTTAAAATAAAATATATTTAAATAGAATAAAATATAAAGAAAAATGTTATCTCTGATTATCACTCTCCATTAGATCTCAGATGTCTGTAGAGTTTCATTGTCCTTTTTTTTTTTTTTTTTGTATTCCAGAGAGGAAGGGAGAGGGAGAGAGAGAGAGATAGAAACATCAATGATGAGAGAGAATCATTGATTGGCTGTCCCCTGCATGCCCCACACTGGGGATCGAGCCCGCAACCCAGACACATGCCCCAACCGGGAATCAAACCATGATCTCCTGGTTCATAGGTCGACATTCAACACTGAGCCATTCCAGCCAGGCTCATTGTCACCTTAGGATATGTTTTTATTGATTTTAGAGAGAGAGGAAGGGGAAAGAAAAGAGACAGAGAGAAACTTCCATCGGTTGCCTCCCTTACATGTCGCGACCGGGGATTGAACTGCAACCTGGGTGTATGCCCTGACCAGGAATCAAACCCGAGACCTTTCCGTGTATGGGACGACACTCCAACAAACTGAGCCATACCAACCAGGGCTCACTGTCCATTTTAAAAGAGGAAATTATGACCCTCAACTCCAGGATCAAAATACCATTCCTGAAAATCAGACTAAATCCTAGGTTAAAAACCTCCGCTGACATCTTTCACAAAAGTTTTTATCATTTGCAAGGATTAAAGGATCACAAGATTATAAAATTAATTCATCTTTGACAAATCATCTGAATCCTATGGTTTAGTTTTCTGATCAATAAGATTATTTTCAATGAGCACCAACACCAGCAGTTCTGTCCCCTGAGAAAACTGATTTATAACCACGTCAAATGGAGATTTTCTTTTACTTCCTGTTTTTACTGTTGTGTCTTCAGCTGCCAACCCAGAACTTAGAGGCTGTCCCCTGAGAGCCAGGAGGCAGAATAGTCTGAGGCCTTCAGAGGTCATCCTTGAAAGCAGGAAATACTCAGCTTTGCCCTGGTCTATTGAAATCAATAGGACGTGGCATAGAGAAAGGAAGCAGGTGGTGGAGTACAGTTACATCAATATTTTTCTTTATTATATAATTGGCATTAAATTCTGTTACAAGACAAGAGGATTAAATGGACCATGAGAGATACAAAAATATATATGATGAATCATATCCCAAATGAACTCTAATCAACACTATAGGTTTTGTGGTACAGACTGCATTTTCTTTTAATACAGTTATCTTATTTCCACTCTGTGGAAAAATACAGTCTAAAGCAGGGGTGGGCAAACTTTTTGACTCGAGGGCCACAAAGGGTTCTTAAACAGGACCGGAGGGCTGGAACAAAAGCATGGATGGAGTGTTTGTGTGAACTAATATAAATTCAAAGTAAACATCATTACATAAAAGGGTACGGTCTTTTTTTTTTTAGTTTTATTCATTTCAAACGGGCCGGATCCGGCCCGCGGGCCATAGTTTGCCCACGGCTGGTCTAAAGCATAAAGAAGAGAAATATGATCTGTGAGTCCCATCACCAAAAGACACTATTATTAACATGTCAGCATATTTGATCACAATAGTTTCTGTGTTTTTTTATAATTGTGAATCTTGCTTTTCCACTTAACACTATCCTATATAATAAAAGGCTAATATGCAAATGACTGAAAAGCAGAAGGACTATGACGTGCACTGACCACCAGGGGGCAGACAATCAACACAGGAGTTGCCCCCTAGTGGTCAGTGCACTACCACAGGGGGAGCACCGCTCAGCCAGAAGCAAGGCTCATGGCTGGCGAGCACAGTGGGTGAGAGGGCTCAGGCAGGGCTGAGGGAACCCCCCCAAGTGCACAAATTTCATGCTGGGCCTCTAGTAATAAAATAATTGACTATCTTATATAATAAAAGCCTAATATGTTAAGTGTCTGGGATTCCAGTTGGTCATTCAACCAATCAAAGCATAATATGCTAATGATATGCTAAGGCCACTCAATCACTCGCTATGATGTGCACTGACCACCAGGGGGCAAAGGCTCAACGCAGGAGCTGCCCCCTGGTGGTCAGTGCGCTCCCACAGGGGGAGCACTGCTCAGCCAGAAGCCCTGAGCCGGGCTCATGGCTGGTGATCACAGTGGTGGTGGAGAAAGCCTCTCCTGCCTCCGTGGTAAGGATGTCTGACTGAGGGCTCCCCTGAGGGCTCCCGAACTGCAAGAGGGTGCAGGCCAGGCTGAGGTACCCCCCACAAGTGCATGAATTTCATGCACCGAGCCTCTAGTGTTATTATAACATATTCTTCCTTATAGGGACTCATATTATCCTCATTTTTTATATAAAGCTTTTTCTAAGGCCCCAGAGCTAGTAAGCAATAGAGCTAAGACTCTAACCCACCTCCAAAACCCATGCTCTTCCTACTATGCCCCACTCCTTAAAAACAGTCATTCCTTTTGGCCCAGTAAATCACCTTTTAGAAATCCATACGGATTCTGAAATGTACAAGACAAGTCTGGAACATCTTGAAATGCAGAAAAGCAAGGAACTATTAAAGACTAAACAGGTCATGTGAACAGATAGCCAACTTCAGTCAAAAGGGCACATATGACTAGCAAAAAGAATAATAATCAATTAAACAATTAAAATGTTAAATACATAAAAAAAAACTCATGCATTCAGACTAATGCTTTTTTAAAAACGTGTAGGTTGTTATAAGTTTACAAACTCATTACTCTGAAAATTTATAAATATGTAGGAAGAATCAAGAATTTATCCTGCTTTTCATATACAAGTTATATTTCAGAGCAGCCTAATAATTGATGAGGATAAATTCTTTTTTATAGAAGAGTGATGGCTAATTAATGCAGAAGGAATGGTGTGGGGGGGAGGGGGAGTGCCATTTCAATCCTTAATGAGACACTGGATCTAGGCCACAGTTGTCAGGGAACGCTGCAGCCCCAGGTGAAATGTTTATATGAAACTCGCAGAGGACAGGGCATGCTGACACCACTGACATGACTAAAAGTAAGGCCACCTGACAGCATGAGCTCCCGATATGACTCAACAGAAAGTTCACGGGATAAGGAATATCATGACCTGAAAAAAACATTTGAACTTTAGTCGAATAAGCCTCAGATCTAACTATGCTTATGGGAAATACAGAGAACAGAGGCACAAGTCAAAGACATCCCAGAAAAACAATGGTGCAATTCTAGAATATGGAACATAGAGGATAAAGAATTCGATTTCACCAACAAATTCAGTGGCATGAGAGGGAGGAGGAACTGTGCAGACTGAATACTGTTGACTTTATTGATTCTAATTATTTGAATAACCAACCATAGAAGAACAAATTTGAGACAATTGGGGACATTTGAATATGCACATTTGAATATGCACTGGGTATTAGAATTTAAGACATTTTTGTTGGGTATGTAATACCCAGGTGGTTACCTTTTTAAAGTCTTATTGCTTAAATGCATATAAAGTACTTTATGAGGAAAATGACACAACATCTGATATTTCTTCAATTATTCCAGGGGAAAAAAGTGTGTGTGTGTGTGTGTGTGTGTGTGAGAGAGAGAGAGAGAGAGAGAGAGAGAGAGAGAGAGAGAGAGAGAGAGAGAGAGAGAGAAAGAGAGAGAGAGCGAGAATATGAGTGTGTGTGATGGGAAGGAGCAGGAGGTAGAGATGGGTAAATGAAACAAGATTTATAAAGTGTTGATAATTGTCGAAGCTGAGTGATGAGTACATGAAGGTTCATTATACTAGTCTGTCTACTTTCATGGTTTTGGTATATTCCATAAATAATCTGAGGAAAAACTGTCAGAAAAACCTGATCCACATGCTTCTAACTGATTTCTTATCTATATTTGAAATGGATCACTGCACGTATTATCTGACTAGTTTTGAAACTGATGATTAAAAAAAGATAAACTATGTTCTTTTGTTACCCACTGCCGAAACTTTAAATAGAAAGAGCATGAAAACTATCAATTTCAAAAATAAATTAAGTAAATTAAAAGATCTATGATATGCTCAGTGAACATGTCTTTCCTGTCGCAAAGAAATAATTTGGAGACGGAAAGAGAACATAAATCCCGCAGATCAATTGTCTGTGATCTTCTTTAATGAGGTGAAGGTACTGATTTTTTTTCCCAAAAAATATCTGATGCTGTGGGTAACAACATGAAACAAAATTGTGCGTGGAGTGAGAAAAAGAACACACGTGACAGCCTTACTTTTCCAGGGATACAATGAAGCAAGCCAACAGCATCCAGGGGTTAAAAATAAGACCATTCACCATATGCCCACACACATTCCCTATAATGACAGCTGGGGATCTAATTTTAAAAACATACTACATTTCCAAAATACTTCAGCAACATCTATCTAAACAATGGATTAGAACTTGATTAAAAAATAAATAATTGAAACACCAAAAGCTCACTGAAGGAACAATGATGCTATGTGGGGAGCCTTCCCATAGAAGCAAAGCCCTTTGTGTTCAAAAGTTTTCTGCTGAATGAAACTACTGAATATTTTAATATTCAATTTGTGAAGGAGAAATTACTTACTCTTATCCACTAGTTTGTTTCTAACCTCAGTATCAAAGCAACTGGGGCAATAAAGGCATTTATAAGATACTTAAACCAAACCGGAGTACGCACTTTGGTCAGGTTCATGGGAACCAGACTCTGAGATATAAGGTCACATGTAGGGGCTTTATTGGAACGTGCTCTAAGAAACACACCTGTGAAGGTGAGAGGAGCAGATGGGCACAGGGAGAAGCTGAGCTGTGATGCAAGTGCAAAGAGTTCTTAGCCAATACCACAGGGAAATTTTTATTTCAGAGTTGTCCTCATTGAGTCAAGGGTGCCAAGCCTTCCTATCTTCACAGAACTCCATCTCTGGTAATGGACTGTAACCTTGGGCCATTCCTGAGTGGGACTCACAAATGAGTCCCTGTGCAGGAGTCAGCCAGCTCTTCTCACTGCTTGGGAAATGAATTATTCAGTCCTGACTGGGAGGTCTAGGGAGTAAAACTGTTCACCCATTACAGTCCACCCCTTGAGCCTCTCAGTTCTAATACCCTCATATACTCTCATCCCATCTGAAACTAGCGCCATGTGATTCTGAATTATCTGTTTTTCTAGGGACGCTTGTAAGAGAACATTTTTGGGATAAATTGCAGTTCTTGCCACTCTAGCTGGTATCATTATCTCCCTCTTCTACTACCCTTTCTAGGCTCCCCCACACCCTCACATAGCACTCCTGCTAGTCTGGGTTGCTTACCTGGTGGGGTGACCCAGGTTCTCATTCCTGAGTGCTCTGAGCCCTAGGTCAGCATGAAGACATGACTGTGGTGGTAAATGGTCAAATGCAAGCCATTGCTCTTGCTTACTTACCACTACATTTGATAAGGGAGTACCAAGAACAACCCAGTGAATCTCCTGGCTAGATGTGGCTGCAACCAGGTAGCAGTTGTACCTTAAAGTTTCATGGAATCCTTGCTGTATACTCTGACGGAAGCATTCCTGTCTGGAGACCAGGACCCCAGAGACTCAATGTGCAGTCACCAGAAAGCACAAATCCCCCAGCACATCATGGGGAGTAATGGTAAGTGAGGTCAAGCCTGCTTCTAATTCTTGTTTAATGCACCTATTGGGAGCACAGCATTATATAATGGACATTGATTCAATGCCACTGCATCCTCAGAGGGTATCATCTCCAGGCTGTCACCAGAGCTGTGGGTTCAAAAGGCTCTATTGGGCAGGCAGCTCTGGGTGGATAGTATGGTGTGGTGGGATCCAGTCAGTAATGCCCATTGTCACTCTTCCTCTGCTATTACAGTATAATGGGATCTGTGGTCCAGGGTTACATCATGTAGGGTTCTATGTCAGTTTATCAAATAATACGCAAGCTCATGGATGCTGGTGGTGGCTGAGTTCCTGGGGCAGAAAAAAGCAAAGCCACTTCTGGAATGTGCCAAATCCAATCAAGATTCATCATTGCCACTTCCAGAATGAAAGGGATCAAATGCAGTCCAGTGGCTCACAAGTAACTGGCTGCTCACCTTAGGAAAGAATGTTGTATTGGGGCCTCAGTGTTGGCTTCTGTTGCTGGCAAGTTGGATACTCAGTAGTGGTAATAGATATGTTAGTAATTAGTTGACTTTTATGGCAGTCCGTTCACAATTACCAGGATCACTGGTTTTGGTGGGGGAGGGGGACAGATGGGAATTAAATGAGGACTTGCAGTATTGAGTATATAAAGGTGGCAGACCTTACTGGATTCAGCAGGTTGGGAAATAATTATCTTACTTGTTTTTATCAATCTTCCTTAAGTGTATGTTTAGCTCACATTTATTTCAATGTTTAATATTAGAATTGTTTGGGGTCTTTTTTGGATTTTTGGTGATGTTTGTGTGACCATAAGGCAACGTAGGAGTTTAACTCTTGTTTCTCTCAATTAGCCTATGGTAAAATCGGTTTTGGCTCATTATATGTTGTTTTGCTCAAAGTTGCAGTTTCTAAGAAATATTGACAACATTGAGGACTTACTGTACTTAAAATTACCACTGTCCTTGAACCCCTCAAGACCTTGCACCCACCAATGCACTCCCTCCCAGGTGTCTCACCACGGTGAAACTTTGAACAATTACAGGGCTACAGCATGCCGATGGCTACCAGTACTCCACACTCCCTGAGTAATGGTGTCCTCATTGACCACAGGCCAGCTGGTGACCCAGTTCCAGACCTCATTTAAGCACCTCCTTCCTTGGACATCCTGGCACTAATGGTTTTAGTTAGCAGATTTGAGCAGCGGCTGCTGCTCTAATCGCCCCTCAGGAGCAGGGGGAGGTGGAGAAGCTCTCGGGGTAGACCGGGGCTGGCAGCCACCACTCCACCCACTGATGGCACTGAGCAATCAGGGCCGGTGCTGGGCACCAGAAGTGGGTGTGAGCAGCGGCTCTAGTGCCAGCAGCGGGTGCAAGCACCAGACAGGACCGTGTTGCACCGGAGCAAAGAATTTTCAGTAACTACCAGAGGCTTGCCCTGATGACAGCGACCGGCACCCCGCCTCATTCTGGCACCCCTGTTCACCTGCTCCACCATCTCACAGTGGCCAACACCCACCATGTTCTGCCGCACCACCTGGTGGTCAGCGCACATCATAGCAACTGGTTGTTCGGTTGTTCTGCCATTCAGTCTATTTGCATATTAGGGTTTCATATATATAGATGGGCACAGTTTTTAAAACTCCAAATTAATGAATCTCTGGACACATCTGACTTGCAGCATCTATCTAGTTCTCAGATAAGGGTTTGTGGATCAGCCCTGTTGGCTCTCTTCTCCTTCCCTTTTGCCAATATGACCCCCTCCTTCCTTCCCTGGCCGTCATTGGTCAGTCTGGAATAAGAGCTGCCCTTGATCAGGCACCACATCCTCAGTGTGTCAGCACGTTGGGCACCTGGACTCCTAGTGTCTGGAATTTCTACAATGTCTCTGCCAGGGATTTGTAACTAGCCCTATTTTAGATGAGGAATCTGAGGCTGAGAGAAACAATGCAACTTAGCAAAGGTAAAGAACTACCAGGGCCGAACACGGTGGCACCCCAGTCTCCAGTCACAGCTGCTGCTCCTTCTACACACCAGGCTGGGCTGTACTTGAAGAAATACTATTTTTAAAGGAGCACTTAGTATTCAGCCAAGACACTTACCCTGTGTACTGAGAGGTTCTCAAAGTGTGATCTGGGAACCCCTGGGGGTCCAGAGACAAAGCTTTTTTTTAAGAGAGGAAGGGAGAGAAACATCGACAAATGTTACTACACTAAAGATGGTATCTACACTTTTCACCCTTGTCGTCCCTCCCATTGTCACAACGGTGTTTCCCGTGTCTGTGATGTGTGTCATAGCTGAAGAAGCAGATATACCAACCCAGTCATCTTTTGTGAAGCGGGATGTGAAAGATAATTGCAAAACTGTAAAACCATTCATTCTTCTCACTACAGAGTTTAAAAGAAATTATAGCTATTTTTCATAAAAATATATTGTTAACATGATTGTATTATTTTTAAATTAACATTTGAAAATTTTCTCAACCTTCATTTCTAACATGGTATATATTGATAGATACAACTAACAAGAACAAAATCTCTTCAGGGTCCTCAGTACCTTTTTGTAAAGGGGTTCCATGATGGAAAGATTGAGTAACTCCTCGTGCAGTGGTTAAGAGTGCAGACTGGAGGTGACTACCTAGATTTATGCCCCAACATTGCCACTTACTAGAGCCTTCTTTATGCCTCAGTTTTCCCACCTGGATAAATGAAAATATTGCCTCCTTCAGAGTTGTTCTGAGGACTGAATTAGCTGATACATGCAATGTGCCTACCACAATATCTGGCACACAAGCTATTTTATTTTTGCTTTATAGTTACTGATTTTCAAATAGTATATATTTTTTGTGTTTATTTTCAGAAAGAATTCCCCTAAGTCTTACGACAAATAAAAAATATACATTACCAACTTGTCCAAATAGAGCTCATTCACTTGAATTAGAAATAGCAAAGACCTCTTGGAGGAGAGTCATGCTCCAGGCATAAATTTTATAATAGTTTCCATTTATTGTCAATTTAATATTTTCATTATCCGGCACTAAGCATTCTAAAGCTCTCTTCAGAAAAAACTCCAATCCCTCGCCTTTATAAGTAGAGTCTTACTTTCCACATTTGCAGATGCTGTGTTAGAAAATGGGTAAGCTTGGGCAAGGCAACATGTCGGAGACACATCACTCCAGGTGAAAGTGATACTTGAGGATGAAATAGCAAATGTGGTCATTAATAATCAATAATAATAAAAGGGTAATATGCTAATTAGACTGGACATCTTCCAGACGTCATTCTTGACATCATTCCTGATGAAGCCAGGGCCAGAGGGAAGCCAGCCCCGTCCTGGGTGCCTGCGGGCGGCCAGAGGGAAGCAACCCGGGTGCCGAGGGAAGCCGGTGCCAGCAGCCAGGGGAAGGCAGGCCTACTCTTGAACAAATTTTCATGCATCAGGCCTCTAGTAAAATATAAGGGAGTAATATAACGAATGCCGTGAATTCAGGAGCTAGAGGTCGTATTCAATGAAATAAACATTAAAGATTTAGGGAACAGAATTGATGTTTTTGGGGGTTTTTTTAAATATATATTTCATTAATTTTTTTACAGAGAGGAAGGGAGAGGGATAGAGAGTTAGAAACATCAATGAGAGAGAAACATCGATCAGCTGCCTCCCACACATTCCCTACTGGGGATATGCCCACAACCAAGGTACATGCCCTTGACTGGAATCGAACCTGGGACCCTTGAGTCCGCAGGCCAATGCTCTATCCATTGAGCCAAACCGGTTAGGGCCAGAATTGATGTTTTTAATATAGTTTTAATGCTCTGCCTGTAGTTTTAGGTATATGCTAAATATAAAGGCATTCTTTCCTCAAAAGAAATGCATCATGTTTACTCAGCAAATAGCTTAAACTAAAAGGTTTTCTGAAGGAGCTGAAAAAGTTTGACTTTGCAGAGTAGTCATGACCAGTATGTACTACTGGGAGGAGAAATAGGTTTTTCTTGGCCTGTCAGTTACTGTTATATATGTACTGCAGAGGAATCTCAACATACAATCCTGAGCACCCAGGTTCAGCCCACAAATGATCAATAAATTATTATGCGAACATTCAAATGTTTGCAGCAGTATTAACAAGCTAACCAAATCTTCCTAATCTCCATCAATTTTTGTCATAAAAAATGTTTTGATTACAAATGAGGCTAAATGAAATGTGTATTCTTCAAAGCATTTATAAATTTCTCTAGACTGACAGATTATCTTGCAAAAAACTCTGCACACTGAGTTGGCAACACAGCTGGTCTCCTGCATACAAATTATTGCGAATTCCAAATTAATAATGTCCAATGGGATCTTAAAGAGTTTAGAAATAACTAAGGTGGAGGAGAGCAGCTTAACAATTATGAATCCACAAATGACCAAAATTGGTGGGGGCCAAAATTCAAATTCATTCATGTTCTAGGCAAGAAGAGGTGGTATCTCCTTTCATGCCTGCAACATTTGTTACTCATGTGTGTATCAGGTATGTAACAATGATGTAAACATTAGATTCCATGTATTTCTAGCTCTAAAACAAGATTCTTCCAGAACTGCTGCAAATCTCATGAACTTGAGTAAATGTTTATGGTGCACTGGGTGTGCAAGTGTGCATTGTAGAATAAATGAGGTCCAGGATTCTGTATCAGTGCGTTATAATATTAAGACCTTCCCTGAGTCTATTTCCTCATCTGTAAAACAAGAATGCTACCTACACCTCACAGTGGAGGGGGGGAAATGGTGCATAAAAGCATGTTATGCTCACTAAACCACAAATTTACATCCAGCAAAGCAGGACGAATAGGTCAAGCCTGCATTCATTCTCTAGACATTCAGTGCAAACCAGCACAGCCACAGGTAACACCTATGGAGAGGTAATAGGTTATATTCTCTGACTTTTAATCCTGGTCTTTTAAAAATAAACATCTTATTGAGACATAATTCACACACCAGACACTTCACACATTTAGAGTGTACAATTCATTGCCTTTTGAAGATTCAGAGTTGTGTCGCCATCACTACAATCAGTGTTGATCCCAGTCTTGATGTCTCAAACTACAGACAGACACATAAACTTGCAAGGGCCATGTGGTCCTGAGATTTCTCCCAGGAGAGAAGATTCCACAGTCACGGGCAGCCAGCTGCAGCAGCCAGTGCCAACTTTGTTCTGATGAAGAACCTGTAATACCATTGCTCGGTATCCACTGTAAATGTAGACAACTGGCTGTTTTAAAGACAACAAACAATGAGTGGAAATATCCATAGGGATCGGATTACAAATTTGGATTTAGCAAAATGATCAAATTTGGGGTTAATTTGGATTAATTTTAAATTTAATAAAAAAGAATTGTGGATAATGAAAATTTGGAGAGACCAAAGACCAATAACAACAATATGTCAAGTAGGGAAAAATCCTATCTAATAAAGAGGGAATATGCTAATTGACCCTCATGCCATCACAAAGATGGCAGTGCCCACAGCCAATAAGGAGGGACTATGCTGATTGACTGCCCCACCCTCAAAGATGGCGGCGCCCACAGCCACAAGATAGCGGTGTCCAGTCCCTTCAGCCCCGCCGGGACAGCCTGCCTCTGGAGTCGCCCAGTCCCCTTAGCCTCCCAGCTGCCCAGGGTGGCCCAGGGTGAAGGCAAGCCTCAGATGGCGGCTGCCCAGCCACCCGAGGCTCAGATAACCAGGGCCGGTCGAGGCTTGTGCTGCCAGCAGTGGCAGCAGCAGAGGTGTGATGGGGGCATCGCCTTCCCCTGATCACCAGGTCGCCTCCCGCCCCTGAAGGCTCCCGGGCTGAGGGACCTCCCCGCTTCAGTGCATGAATTTTCATGCACCAGGCCTCTAGTTAAAAATGATCAAGCATGAAGTTAAGGATAACAGCATTCCCTAGGTCTTAAGCAGGTTCTCTACCCACTTCTCCAATGCAATGGCCATGAGATGTCAAGAAAAGAACGTGTAGCTGGCATGGCTCAGTGGTTGGGCATTGACCTATTAACCAGAAGGTCATGATTCAACTCCCAGTCAGGGCACATGCCCAAGTTACTGGCTCGATCCCAATGTGGGGCTTGCAGGAGGCAGCCAATCAATGATTCTCTCTCATCATTGGTGTTTCTATCTCTCTCCCTCTCCCTTCCTCTCTGAAATCAATAAAAATATATATATTTAAAAAGAATTAAAACTAACTCTGCTTTGAAGAGTAATTGGTCCATTTAAAACCTTTTAAAAAATAGCATGTGGCTATGAAAGAACAAAACAGTAGCAAATCACTGTGTAGGGATGGGCTAGGAAGCCCAAGGAATCCTAGCTACAGAAGACAGAGTGGGAAACAGTGTATCTAGGGATAGAAAGACAGACAAACATCCAAGGAGAGAATGACCAGGAAACAAACCATCAGACATTTCCATATTTCCCTAGTCCACAAAGATGTCTCCTATTTAAGTACATTCATGTTTCTGGTCTGGTTCATTCAACTCTAAGGAGATGATGTCTAAATCTCTCTTTTCTTTGTCCTCCCTCCCAATAGAATTTTACTCCAGAAAGCCAAAAAAACTGAATTCTATAAAATTGTGATGTAGAAAGAGGTGAGACAGTGGATTGTTTCACAAACGCAGAATCAAAACTAAGAAGGTAATTCACAAAGTCTGGGGGGAAAGTGGCAGGAGTATTGCAGGTCAGCACACATACTATCCTCACTGTCCCCCAAAGTAAAAATGCTCAAAATTAAAGACGTATGGGTATGAATGAGGTACACTGCAGTGCTGGGCTGGTGTGGTAACGGCTCTAGGACTCGGTAAGCACCAGGTAGGGGATACACAGTCAGAAGCAGTGAACTAGGTTTATCATATTGAGTGAATAAAAAGGAAACTGACGGGCCATAGCACAGTATCACGTAATTCATGAAGTGTAAATTAAAAGCATACCTCAGGTGAAGCCCTACCTCATTTCCCAGGATACAGATTTAAAATGTGTCAAACACAAGAGGGCAGGCACTTGTGCAAGGATTTAGAAAACAGGATGAAGGAGCAAAACTGAAATCAGGGAGCCCTCACTGTAGAGGGTAATGGACTGGTGTACAGAGAAATAGAATTAACTCAACTGCGCATCCAAAGTTTGTGAGGCATGTCTCTCGCAAATGAGGGCCCGTGAACACATGCTAAAGACAGGCATGGTCTCCTGGCATTCCTACATCCACTACTCAGAACATTGCTCTGACCAGAATACAGGCCATTCTGTGTGGCACCAATTTGGTCAACCAGAGAGACCTTTGGCACTTACATTATGCTGAGGACTGAATGAGTGATGCGTCCTCTAGCAAATTTATTTAACCCCAACCTGTGAGGTAGTAAACACCTCATTTTACAGATTGAAAAACCAAGTCAATTTTCTAGGCACAAAGGTAGCTGAATGGATTTGAACTTAGTGTTTAACTTTGTTTCCAATATGTTTCCTCTCAACCAACTTCAGAGATTTCATCCTCAGGTAACTTGTTTCTAAAATGAGATGTAAACACTACACTTATTTCCTTCCTGAACTAACTGCTCACATAAAGGCAGTATTGGAAACCCAGGGCACAGCCCCATCATTCTTGTGTTCATATTTAGAAATGAAGAGCCTGTACAGCAAGCCACTGATATGCTCTTTAACTCTGCCTGAATTTAATGAACGAGCCCAAAACTTTCACCACCTCCTGAGCCCCAGTACATTCAAATGGGTGACGTTCAACTAAGTCCTCTTACTAGGTTCCAGGGCCATCATCTGCTAAGTCACTCTTCTGAAAGTTAAACTTTGAAACAGACAAGTCACTAGTGAGTTTCCCATATTATGCTGACAGCCATAAATCAGATAAAGGCTAAGGCAACAGACACTTTCCAGCAGTAGTGCAAGTCCTGAGTCCAGTAGACGCTTTGTGAAAACATAACCTTTAAAATCTGACCAGAAATGATATTCAAGAGCCAATATGATTCTGCCTTTTATTATTCGGTCAGAACAGATAAAGTACAGGGAGAAGTAGCAGCAAAAGGACTGTCATACAATCAGCTTCTGCTGGTTCCCAGGCAAGGACCTCTGTACAGGAGACGATGCCTCAATCCACAGCAGGCCCTCAGAACATCACTTGGGCCCTAAAGTGCATCTGCTTGGTGGCATTGTTCTTCATTCCCGTCTTCAGCAGCCACTTTGACTTCATCCTCTGGACATACTGCATGTCCCGTTTGTTCATAAGAGCTGCTCCTGGGGTTGGAAAGGAGATAAGAATGAAGCAAATGTCTGTTGTGATCAGAGAAAACCCAATCTTTGCAGAGAATCTCAAACTAAGTTTGGGGTTCTTATATTTAAAGAAAAGTTGCTAACTTGGGATCTCCATACAGTGGGCTGGGGGTTTATGGTTTATGTGTACCCCAGAATTAATATACTAGTGTGTGTGAGTGTGTGTGTGTATACAACTGAGAAGCATAAGATAAAATCAGTGTCTGCTAGATTTAAGTGGCCCAGGTCACCAAGTAGATGCATTTTAGGGCCCAAGTGATGTTCTAAGGGTCTCGCCAGACTGAGTCACAGTCTCCTACACGGGTGTCCTCCTTGCGTGAGAACCAGAGGAAGCCGATTGATGAATGCCTTCCTGTTGCTACTTTTCCCTCTACTTCATCTGTTCTGACCTAATGGAAAGAGCTCACAGGTGGCCACAGTAAAGGAAACCAAGTGTATATAAACACAGTGGCCTTGAAAATGGATTTTGGTTGGACACAGCTTTCCAGGCCATTAAAAAAGAGCTCTCCTCTTATCGTCTCCACAGTCCTCTAGTGGATTGATGTCTTCCCAGAAGAGCTATGAACAGAGCTCATACAGCAGACACATCAGAATACCCTTAAATAATTTCGTACTGATGATGCATCAAAGACCAACAATTTCAGTGGCCTGCTTTATTGTTTGACTCTTACTAAGTTTTCAATGGGAAGTACATAAAGGAGTGATAGCTAATCTTGATTACACGCATATACTATAGCACACATGCATTATGATAATCAACCTGCACAACTCTACAAGGTAGGTCCTATTATTATCATCACCATTTCATAAATGAGGGAAAGGAGGTGTGAGTGAATTATATTACTCATGCTCATCATTAAGAACCTACAAGTACATCAGATAGGACTCCACTTTTGCCACAAAGATACTACTTAATTCTTCTGTGTAACCTCCAGGGTTTTTTTAACCTTTGGTGATTGCTAAATACTTTTTTGGTAATTATTATCTTCTGAAAAAGTTAATGGTGTTGATGCAGTTTTAGAAAGTTCCAGGAATATGAAGTTCTTAAGTCACAGAACTGGGTACTGCATAAACAAACCAACTGGTAAAGGAAGCCAAAGAGCCAAGAGGCTAAGTTTCCCCTAGACCTCTCTAGATCCACAAAGACGACATAAATGGAAGCGACTTCCCCCGGCCCTGCTGTAAAATGAGGGCATGGGCTGGTCTGTGGCTGTCCACACCGACATACCTGTGCTGCCAGTCCATCCCAGGGCTCTGTACTGCTGCAGTACCCGGCCCACAGCCTTCTGGTTCTTGGCAACTGTCACAGCTCTTGACAAGCCAAATCGCTGTTTGTAGTATCTCATCAAGGAGCGATGGCCCACTCTGGCACCTGTTTTTCAGAGGAGCAATATTTAAACACTGAGATGGATAGTTTCCCAAGACACAGCTATAAAGCAAGGGCTTTCCAAAGCAGACTCCACAGGGTATCAACTGGAAAATGGAGTGCCACAGGAGACAGTGCTTTAGCTGTTGAAAAAATATGAAGCAGCATATTGAAAAGTGAAAGAAAACAAGAAAGCAGTGAGATTTTTTAAAAAAGAGAATGGTAAGTAATTTTTAAGTGAAGTGTTCAGTATCTTATATTTATGTACAATACCAGAGGCCTGGTGCACAAAATTCATGCACTGGGGGGTGGGGGTCCCTCAGCCCAGCCTGTCCCCTCTCACAGTCTGGGAGCCCTCAGTGGATGTCCTGTGTGTGTGTGCTGCTTGGCTTCTCCACAGCAGAGACGCCAAGCTTCTTCAGTCTTCAGCCCTATTGCTTTCTTTTTCTTTTTTTTTTTTTTTTCAGTGGAGAAGCTCTGAGGCTTGGCCTCCTGGGCTGCGTTCTTCCCCAAGCCTTGCACCCGGAGTTGGTGGTGATAGTGAGCCAAGTTCATGATCATCTTGGACACATCCTTTTGGTAAGAAGGCTGACCAAATATCAAGACCTCAGTCTTGCCTTCAGATTCCCGTTAATCAGGCTCTGTGACACACACTCGACGTGCAGAATGTGCTCTCCATCAGGGCCAAAGATCGCTTCCACCAGCCATGCCTGGAGGTGAAGTGTCTTCGGACTCTTGAGGTACTCTGTGGAACCAGCAGGGCTGCTTCGTGATGTCACTCAGCACCTGGAATGGTGCCCCTCCCCGCTGCTCCAGTTGCACGAGCTTCGGAAAGTGCTTGGGGGTGGCCATGCTGCGATGGGCCATGAAAAGAATGCTGGTGTAGATGCAGATGGGCCTGGCTCTGCCCTATTGCTTTCAAAATGATGGAAATTACATTATGAAATCATGCTTTCAGAAGTGAATTTCCATAGACTATCTGATTCTTTACAGGAAAAGTGTGCTGACCCCTATATTTTAGCTTCACAGCAGGTGAAAGGGAAGGGGGCAGGCCTCTGTGAAGACTAACTCCCGACTCCATGAGGACAGGGGCTCTCAAAATGTGATCCTGGGCCAATAGCATCAGCATCACCTGAGAGCATACGCAATACAAGTTGTGTTTTCACAAGAATATTAATTAGGAAATAAGCAATCAAACACATTTCCAGACAGATATAAACATGTAGAAATTTAACAACAGCATATACAAAAG
>NW_006294876.1:1991487-2001131 GCF_000327345.1 Myotis davidii | reverse complement strand
AAATAAGTAAAAGAAATATGGCTAGGTAGAGCCATGTGGACAGCTTCTGGGAAAGTTTGACACCTACACATATAAAGCCATTTCTTTCAGAATCCTGTGTAAAAAGATACTATAAGGATACTATACATACAGGATACTATCAGTATGGCACACACTTGTATTTGCTTTTAGGACCTCGACCTTTTAATTTACATGAAAAATTCTGTCAGGTTCATTATTTTAGTCCCTCTACCTGGGAAGCTACCAGAAAATATTTTTTTGCTACATAGGAATGGAAAAACAATTACTTCCAGACTCAAGGGATGACAAAAGGAAACATCCAAATCAAAGACAATATGGTCTTTGAATATCGATATAGATAAAAACACACTTCCAAACCTGACTGTTCTGGCAGCTTAAGAGTTAACGAAGCTCCTAGACCACAAAAAAATAAGTGAGATGCAGCTGATGGATATAAACTCAACTTAAATGGAGACTCTAGCAGGAAACCTAGCAATGTTCATTGTGATTTTCTATTTATAATGTTAGGTTGGAATGCTCTAGGTTTGTAATGATGAATACCTCAAAATCATTAAATGATAATGTTGGTCATTCGTATATACTAAGTCAATATATTTATATTCTTAATCAACATTTAGAAATACATTATTATTGAAGTTTGCCTTTTAAAAACATCCTTGAATAGGTTTCATTTCCAACAGCTAGCAGAATGAATACAAACATGCAGTTTTAGAGCCACCCTGACCTGTGTCAATGACAGTGAGCACCTGACCTTAAGCACCAAGTATAATATGCTGAGAACAGCTCAATTTGAAGGCCTCATCAAGGAAAATTATTTTTAGAACACAGTGACTGCTCAATATATAACAGATGGTTATATATTGTCTGAGTTATGGTGAAGTCACAATCTGTCCATCTATCTGTCACCACAGCAATAACTACTTACAGAACTGTCCACACCAGCCTAACAAGTAGCCCAACCACCAGTGACATTAGATTGTGGCAGGGAAAGTATCTCCAACAGTCATTTTCTTAAGATGATCTAGGTATCGCTTGTGGACCCACCAACAGTTTCATCTGGCTAGTCAGCGGCTCACTAGATATGTTTTTCATAGCAACTTACTCCACAGAAACTGAAGAGCAAAGACCTCACGCAACAGAGCCAAACCAGTTTTCAGATTTATGCCCACAGTGCCCTCTACTGGCTGCTCTTTGTCATAGCTACTTGATCTGCAGGAACTAGATTACCACCATTAAGAATATTGTTCCCCACAGTACAAGACAGAATTCTAACTCTGAACCTCTCCCTAAAACAGAAACAGTCAAACTGGTCCCTGTCAATCAGATACACCCATGTCAGACTACCATTTGGAAGTCTGAGCAATATAAGGAAACAGGAATCAGTTCAAACAATAAGAGTAAGGTCAAGATTAACAAGAAAAACTTAGATTGGGTCCAAAAAGTTGATCAATAAAACAAGTCTACATATTTGAAAAGAAAAGAAATGCCTGACAAAGCATTCTAATGAGACAGAACAGAAGCAAGCAAAAACAGTGATCCAATTTAAACAGAACAGCCAACACAGAGCTCACTGGCAACCTTCAGGGTACCACATACCTGAGAACACAAGCATGCATGTTAGGTTTTATGTTCTTTTCCTGTCAATACAGAAAAGAACGGGTGGGAACATGCAGCTCCACTAGTCTCGCTGGCATTAAGCTATTTATTTATTTTTAATTTTTATTTTTTAATACATATATTTTTTTTATTGATTTCAGAGAGGAAGGAAGAGGGGGAGAGATAAAAACATCAATAATGAAAGAGAATCATTGGTTGGCTGCCTCCTGCACACCCCCCACTGGGGGATCAGCCCGCAACCCAAGCATGTGCCCTTGACTGGAGTCGAACCTGGGATCATTCAGTCCGCAGTCTGATACTCTATCCACTGAGCCAAACCAGCTAAGGCTAAACTATTTATTTTTGACAAATGCACATACCAGATGGTAAAATCAGCTCCATGGTTTCATCATCATAATCCAAGGTCTTTTCTGAAGGCAACTCCTCGGTCTCATCAGGATCCGCCCTGTCCTTGTGATCTGGGTAGCTACTCCTGGAAACAGTGAAAGGTATTAATAAATAGACTAATACCTCGAATTTAACTAAAGACATAAATTGCATTTGCAAATGTGGTAAATCCACTTGCTACCCAAAAGGGGCAATACAGAGTTGCAGGGTCTATAGACAGAAAACAACTTTTTAACATTTTCTCTGAAGTAAAAGTGCACAAATGACTTATGAACTCAAAACCGATCATAGAACTAAATAGAAAGCACAAAACTATAAAATGCCTAGAAGATAACACAGGAAAAATCTAGGTAATTTGGGGTTGTGTGATAACTCCTTTTAGGTACCACAACAAAGACAGGATCCATAAAAGGAAAAAAAATTGATAAACTGGACTACATTAAAATTAAAAACATCTATTCTGTGAAAAGAAAATTTCAAGAGAATTAAAATATAAGCCACAGACAAAAGATTTTCAGAAGATACATCTGAAAAAATACTGTTATCCAAAATATTAAAAAAAAAACTTTTAAACTCAACAATAAGAAAACAAACACCCAATTAAAAAATGGGCCAAAGACCCTACAGACACCTCACTAAGATAAACAGCTGGCAAATAAGCGTGTAAAACAACGTGCCACATCATATTATCAGGGAAGTGAAAATTAAAACAATGAGATGCTTAAATTTGGCCACAATCCAAATGCTGACAGCACCAATGTAGATGAGGTTGTGGAGCAATTCTCATTCATTGCTGGGGGGAATGAAAAATGGTATGGTACAGCCACTTTGGAAGACAGTTTGGCAGCTTTTTAGGAAACTACTGACATATGGTAATTCTCTACCATATGGTCCAGAAATCTTGCTACGTGGTATATCCGCAAAAGAGCTAAAAACTACTGTCAACACAAAAATCTACACACGGATATTTTTAGCAGTTTTATTCATAATTGCTAAAACTTGGAAGTAACTAAAATGTCCTTCACTAGGTGAATGGATAAACTGTGGTACATCCAGGCAATGGAATACTATTCAAGACCAAAAAGAAACGAGCTGTCAAGCCATAAAGACATGGAGGAACCTTAAATGCCTATTAGTAAGTGAAACAAGCCAGTCTGAAAAGGCTACTGAATGATTCAAACTACATGAAGTTATGGGAAAAGCAAATCTACAGAGTACGTAAAGATCAGTGGTTTCCAGGGTCAGGGGTGGAGGGAGGGAACATACAGGATTTTTAAGGCAGTGAAATTACTCTGCATGATACTATAATGGTGGACACCTGTCATTATACATCTGTTCAGCGTAGAATACCAGCGTGAACTCTAATGAAAACTACCGACTTGAATAATGAAGAGTCAGTGCAGGTTCATCAATTTTAACAAATGTACAATAAATGGAAGATGTTGATAACCTGGGAGGCCATGCACGTGCGGGGGCAGGGGGATATGGAAAATCTCTGTACCTGCTGCTCAATTTTGCTATGAACCTAAAATTGTACTAAAAAAAACAATGAGCAGATTACCTATAATTGAATTTTTTTTACCTATTTGGTTCTCCCTAGGAAGGTAGCCATAGAGGGAGAGAATATAGAGCTGGAAATGCAGCTCTCGTCAATTTAACCATTATAATAATAAGTTCTGTAAACTGGTGGTTGCCAGATGGGAAGGGCGTTGGGGAGAAGGGTGAAATGGGGAAGGGATTAAGATTTACAAATTGCCAGGTATAAAAACAGTCACAGGGGATTGCATGTAACATTATTATATTTAAAATCATTTTTCTTGAGATACCAATTGCATGTATTATTATATTTAAGACAGTTTTTCTTAAAATATTAATGTTTATTGCATGTAACATTATTATATTTAAAATTGTTTTTCTTGAAAAAAAAATAAAGAAGAAACTTTCCCTTTTAACAGACTGGAAAAGAACCAAAAATAACAACAACCAGTCACGGCGAGGAAAAGCAGTCACTGAGTCATGAAGTACAGCATAGGTAATACAGTGGTAATCACTTTCTAAGTTATATAAATGTCTAATCATTTTGTTGCATACCTTAAACTAATATAATATTGTATGTCAACAGTAATTGAAAAAAAAATTTTTTTAATTCTAGAACAAAGCTGTCCAATAGACCTCTGGGATCGAGAAATTACCTGTATGTTCCAAATCAGAGTGCTGTTAAACACTGAGCTATGACATGTAGTTGTGCAAATGAAGAACTAATTTTTTTTTAATTTATAATTTAAACTTAAATAACCACATGAGTACACTTAGTATTACCATATTGGTGCAGCTCTAGAAGACTATGTGCCTAAAAATGTTCACAAACATATAGAAAGTAATTGTAAAAATGCACATAAAATGTTAACAGTAAACAAATAACCCAAAAGAATAACAGACAAAAGACTTGGGCAAACACTTCACAAAGAGACATCTAAATGGTTAATTTATAAAAGATCCTCAATTAAAGTGGTCCTCATCAGGGAAATGTAAATTAAACCCACAATGGGTTACCTCTACACAAAAATGACAAAAATACCAAAGTGACAAAAATGAAAAACTCCTTTACTACAAGAGAAATAAGGAGGAAAAAGCAAAATGACAACAGAGAAGATTAGGACTTTTCTGAATACTTGTAGCATATGGTGTAAGCACACTTGGCATGTAGTTATACACACCTGCTTGTGTGGCACACCTGTGCTAGGTCATCTGCATCTTGACACTAGGAATTAGCTGTTCAAAAGTGCCTACCATAGATTCAGTGCATAGTATTTCAATTATACAAGTTTCTGGTAAAGGGGAACCACCTATGGGATCATCTCACCATCAAATGCACACGCCTGGCCTAGTTCAGCAACCGCCTCAACCCCCTTAGGAGACAGCTTGTGCCTGAAGGACTCTCAGGGAAACCAAAACCTAAAGCCTGTGCTTCTGTTCCTAAAGTCAACTGGCAAAGCTGAACTCCTGATCATTAAACCGCCAAAAGCCTCCGAGTTTTCAAGTCAAACAAATTTCAGTTTGGGCCTGAGAACTCCTCTTTATCATATGTATGTGTTTAACTTTGTTACACTCGGTTTATCAACAAAACAAGAGCGAGTAACCTGCCACATAGAGATGTTGTAAGAGTTATGAAGACTAGATTGTATGGTGCCAGACACAGATCAGGCACTGGCACTTATAAGATCACTTCACTGCAAAGACGATGACTTCACTTTGCTCCACATTACAAACCACAGACCTACCTAAAGTCATAGAAGTCTGCAAATTCCAAAGCAGCATCCCCGTCTGTGAAGAGCTTACAGTGGCTTTTGTCATTCATGTGTGCCTGCACAGCTTCCGTGGAGTAAAAGGACTTCCCTTTCTCGTTGCACCATAAGCAAATCTTCCCAACACCAACTTTCTCTCCTGACAAAATAATTTGAGGGGGAAAAATATGAAAAAAAGCTTTTGTGGCCAGGTGCAACCTCACCATGTATCTGCACAATTCAAAAAACAAAACAAAAACATGCACCAAATTTCTGATCTTCACAAAATAAACATGTACTAGTAATTAAGTCAAAGATTAATGAAACACATAAAACTAATGTTTCCTTAAGACCTGCCCCCCAATTATGTGCTATTTCCTCGTTAAAAGGAAAACTATTGTACTTACCCAGATACTGGATCAGTCCCTTAAGATCCGAAAGATATTCTATATCAGGAATAAAGAAGCTATGGATTTTAGTCATGTGAGCCACATTCTTCATAAGGGAGCTTGAATGATGGGAACAAAATAAGCAGTCCTTTATGGAGATGGCACCAAGAGGAGCGCCTGCCCCCGCCTCTGCCTCTCCCTCCTCTGCATCCTGCTCCTCCAACTCGTCCATCGATTCCGCATCTTCACATTCCATTTCTTCGTCAGAATCAATATCTTCCCAGTCTTCAAGCCAGAGATTTGAGAAACAGGGTTAGTTTAAGGAAAGTGGTGACCACAATGTAAGAAACCACACAAACATACAAGCAAGCATGAGGTGGGAGTTGCCAACTTACCTCCCGGGACAACCCCTCTTCCAAGATCTCAATTTTCACCCTTCCTTTCCCACAGACCAAGTTGTAAGGCTAAGAAACACCTTCACCTTTCTTCTCCGGCCCACAGTAAACTCCTTGAAGGAGTCTCTGCGCCTTCCCCGTGTCTAGACGTACACATATGACCGGTGTTGACAGGATGTGTGACGAGGAAAAGGAGGAATAAATAACTCAAAGTCAAGGAGCCAGGCTGCTGGCTCCAGCTCCTCATTCCAGGTTAGCTTAGCTGGCTTTGAACCTCTCCTTTCATTGTGTCAATCAACTAAATTAAGTGCAAATCCATGGTAACTAGAAACCCAAGAGCATTTGGACCTTCTATTTTGTCCTTCTCAACCTGTGGGTCGCGAACAATGAAAATACATCCTGCATATCAGATACTTACATGGCGATTCATAACAGTAGCAACATTACAGTTAGGAAGTAGCAACGAAATAATTTTATGGTTGGGGGTCACCACAACATGAGGAACTGTATTAAAGGGTCGCGGCATTCGGAAGGTTGAGAACCACTGTGCACAAGCCTCCTCATTCACAACAGAGAGGGCGGCAATCCGCTCCGCAGGTGTTTATTAAGGACACACCTTCCCCCGCCGCCCCCCTCCCCAAGGCTTCAGGCCCGGAATGCACAACAGTGAACGAAGCAGACTGTTCCCCGCGGGGCTACTGGACAGACAAGCGACCTCGGAAAGCATGGAAGCCGCTCCCATCGCTTTCATTTAAAGACACCCCCTCTCCCCCCCGCCCACACACACACACACCGGCCCTTACCGTCTCCATCCACGTCCCCCTCCTCGCTCTCCTCCTCGCCCTGCTGCTTTGCCAGCTTCTTCGCCTGCCGTTCAAACCACTGTAACCGGGGAGGTTTCTCGGCCGGGTCTCGGTCGTCGGCCGCACGCCCTCCTTCGGCCACCGCCCCGGGACCCCCGGACTCCTTCCCCGGCGCCGGAGGGGCCCTCTTGGGAGACGGCTGGGCCTTGATGACCTGCTGGATGGCCGCGTTCATGGTGTCCTTGTCAACACGGTCCACGCCCAACCCTTTCTCCAAGTTCTTTTCATTCATCATCTCCACCCTGCGGCTCACCGCCTTCCTCTCCAGCTCCACGTGCCGCCGGGACCGGAGGTGGTTTTCGTAGGCGTTCGCACAGGCGAACTTCTTACTGCAGACGGTGCAGTAGGTGGCCGTGCCCTTGCTCTCCTCCTCCGCCACGGCCCGCTGCGCCCGCACGCGCTCCTGGAAGCCCTCGGCCGTGACGGGAGCCATGTCGGCCACCTTCCGCTTCAGGTTGTAGCGGTGCCAGTCCGTCTTGTAGTGGGCCCGCTGCAGCTCGGGGTCGCCGAACGCCACCCGGCATGTGATGCAGGTGTACATCGCCATCCCCCGGCGGGAAATACGAGGCGACAGAGGCAGAAAGCTAGTGACCGGCGCCCCGACCCCACGATGCGCTCAAACCCTAACTCGCCTCACCGCCCGCGAAGACGTGGAGTGAGCACCGACTTCCCGACTGTATCTGAGGGAAAGATGGAACAGAAAGAAAGTTCTTCCGGGATGGACAGGAAGCCCCGCCTATCGGCCGAGCCCCTTCCAATGAGAAGCCAGGAAGGCGAGAGATGCCATTGGCTAACCGAGCCACGCCCAGTCGCCTGAGGCGGGCGTTGATTGGATCGGCCTGGTGTGGATTGTATGCTCAGAGGTGTGTTTTGATTGAGTCAACGGGGTGGGGTGGGTGGTGAGCCTAAGCCTCCTACCAGCGGTTCTCAACCTGTGGGTCCCGACCCCTTTGGCGGTGGAACGACCCTTTCACAGGGGTCCTAAGACCATCCTGCATATCAGATAGTTACATTACGATTCATAACAGTAGCAACATTACAGTTATGGGGTAGCAATGAAAATAATTTTATGGTTGGGTCACATGAGGAACTGTATTTAAAGGGCCAGAAGGTTGAGAACCACTGAGTCCTAGACGGTTCCTTTGTTTACTTCGTGGTTTTGTGAGAGAGACAGGACGTGGTTCCGGCGATCGCTGGAAGGGAGGGGAAGGGGGGCGTCCCAGGGCGCTCCCGGGCCTGGGAGGACCCCGAGGGTGGTCTTGCGTCCATGCTACCGGCCAGGGTTTTCGGAGGATCTCGCGGGCCGCCCCTGCCGCCTGGTGAATCGGTGCCACGAAAGCGAGGTGTCCGCTCACCCCAGCCCTCTGAGTTTTGGCTGTAGTCCAATGAGGGACACTGGACACGCAGACATGAGGCTGAGGGAATTCACAGGAAAAACCGGAGAGTCCAGGCCTGAGCCCGGTGTATGGGGCGAACCTTCGAGGGAAGTCCGGAATGAAAAGTGCCAGCTAGGAGCAAAGAGCCAGCCAAGTCCCTGCCCAATAGAAATCTAATCCAAGCCACGCATGCTGTCTTAAACCGAATATAGCCAAGATTTTAAAAAGCAAAAAGGAAGAGGTTAAGATTGATATATTTTAGTTAACACACTAGTATAGCCACAATATTATCATTTCAACATGTAATCAAAAGATTTGATGAAATTTTACGTTCGTGTGTTGGCACTAAATTTGGAACTCGAGTATATTGTACAATTAACAGCACATCTCCATTCGGACTAGCCTCATTGACGCCTCAGTTAATTTAATGGCCTCAGAGGTAGCCGCGCAGTTCATGTTCCTAAGGAACCATGAATGTTAAAGGTTTAGAGAGTTCTCAGACTCATCAGCACAGTCATCACAGTTACCCACTGAACCTTACAGCTTCAGAATCCAAGTGTCTCTTATCACCAAAGAAGGTAAGAGACGTTTTTACCAATCTACATCAAAGCAACGTTGCCCATGTTACTCAAAACCCTCCAGGGGCTTCCCTTGATTCCGAATAAAAGTCAAGCATCTTTCTACTATGATCTGAACTTGTGCCCCACCCCCCACCCCCAAATTCATATGTCAAAAGAAAACCTGATGCCCAAGCCGGTGGTGGGGTAGGGGGGGATTTGGGGGGGGGGGGGCAGGTCTTCAGGAGGTGAGTAGTGGTTTTTTCAAAGCTATCCAGGAGAGGATACAATAAGAATCTACACAATGGAATACTAAGCTGGAGTAAAAGAAGGAATTCTTACCATTTGCAACAGCATGGATGGAACTGGGGAGCATTATGCTAAGTGAAATAAGCCAATCAGAGAAAGATAAATATCACATGATCTCACTCATTTGTGGAATGAACAACATAAACCGATGAACAAAAACAGATCCAGAGACAGAGAAGCATCAATCAGACCATCAACCCTCAGAGGGAAGGCAGGGGAAGGTAGAAATGGGGGGGAGGAAGGGTTGCCCTAAGACATCAACCAAAGGACTTGTATTCATGCATATAAGCATAACCAATGGACACAGACAGTAGGGGGGTAAGGGCATGTGCTGGGGGGGTGGGAGTGGCCGGGGAGAGGTCAATGGGGGGAAAAGGAGACATATGTAATACTTTAAACAATAAAGAATTTAAATTGAAAAGAAAAAGAAACAACATCTACCAGTG
>NW_006294876.1:1975186-1991382 GCF_000327345.1 Myotis davidii | reverse complement strand
TAGTGAAGGGGTTTTATTCCCTCCCTAACTTCAGGGGGAAATCCCTACCTGGGGAAACAATCTTTCTCAGAGAGGTGACCTTGGTTAAAACACATAGTGCCAAGAAGGTGAGCAAACATATTAAGAACAGTATGCCATATATGCCAGGTCCCTTGAAACAGCAAGGATGGGCCGGCTCCCAGCACACAAACACAAGGGGGGTGAGGGCATGGAAGAGGTCCCTCACCAGACCATGCTGGCACCCTGATCATGGACTTCCAGCTTCCAGAACTGAGAGAAATAAATTTGTTGTTTATAAGGCACCCAGTCTATGGCATTTTGTTATAGCAGCTTGAACAGACTAAGCTACTTTTTATTCTAGGAGGCCCTATATGATCTGCCACCACCCTGACCCCCTACCTCTGACCTCCTGCCACACCGGCTTTCCCACTCTGCTCACTTCTCTTCAGTCATATTGAAACTGTTGCTGTTCCTCTAACAAGGCTGAGCCAACATCTTTTGTTGGTACTACGTCTTAGAAATCCTTTGAGCTCTGCTTGGAACATTCTTTACTAGATTACTTCCTTCAAGGTTTCTGCCCAAATACCTTTACAAGAGAGGCCTGTCCATACCCTCTTATCAAATATAGTGCCTACCCCCCAAATCGCAAGCATAACTGTTCTCTATAGCACTGTATTACCCCAAAATTTAGCAGCTTAAAACAATAAACTTTGATAGCTGAGTTTCTGTAAATCAGGAATGTGGGTGGCTCAGGATGTCATAAAATTATAGTGAACATGTGGGCCAGGGCTGAAGTCCTGTGAAGGTTTCACTGTGGCTGAAGGACACCCTGAACGATGGCTTGTTTACAGGCTGATAGCAAGAGGTTTGGGTTTCTCGCTGAGTTGAGTGTCCTCTTAATGTGGCAATTGGATTCCTCCACAGAGCAAAGTGGAAGCCAGAATGTCTTTTATGACTGGTCTGGGAAGTCACAGTTATTTCCACAATGTGCTGTCACTGTCAGGTGCTGTTTATGGATGGGGAAAAGTTCTGAAAAATACATAGTTAGGCAGCTTTGTTCTGTGAACATCATAGAGTACACTTACACAAATCTAGATGGTACGGCTTACTACACACCTAGACGGTGTGGTATAACCTTTTGCTGCTAGTTTACAAGCCTGTACAGCAGGTTCCTGGACAAAACAACATGAGATTAAATCAAGTACAAGAGAAAATGGAAAAAAAAAAGAAATTAAAAAAGAATTTTAGAGAGAGAAAATGATACAACCAAGATGAGGTAAACAGGAGATGCATGAGACTGCTGGCAGAACACAGCATACTGTTTGACAGCAAACTTTTTTTTATAATTAGAAAAAGTACACACTAATAAAAAGTATAGTAAACACCTAAACTGGTGGCATAGGCTTAAGTATTATGTACTGTATGTAACTGTGTGTACTGTGCTTTTATATGACTGGCAGGTTTACATCAGCGTCACCACAAACATGTGAGTAATGTGTTGTTATGTCACTAGGTGATAGGAATTTTTTTAGTTCCACTAGATAATCTTATGGGACCACGCTCATATATGTGGTCCATCATTGGCCGAAACATGCTTACTGTGTACACGTCTGTACTTACAAAGGTCGACATTATTTAATGTGGGAGGGGTCTACACAAGGGTGGGAGTGGGGTGTTTTGGGGACCATTTTGGGAAATTGGCTGCCACTAGCACTTGCTGTTTGACTGTTCCCCAGTTTTAGCATTGAAAGTCTTGTATCCAGGACATCCCTCCATCTGGGCAACCCAGGATGGCATTATAGTTTCATCACCCACACTAGCCTGTAAGCTCTGTTGAGACAGGGACACCTTTCATTGCTGTATCCTACAGTCGTGGTAGAGCAATACAGAGACTGTTCAGTATTTTCAAATGAATTTTTTATGGTGCAAGATTAAGTCAGACTTTCCTAAACCATTGTTCATGTCATCCCTTCTGTTCAAGAATGGTTATTTGTTGCCCATAGGCTGAAATGAAAATTCCTTTGCCTGGCTTTCATAACCTTCCTCCCATGCTACCTATCTCCACTGTGTTTTTTCCATGCCACCAAGCAAATTCTCCAACACCAACCGAGTGTCCTCTATCTCAACTCACTCCGGTCACTCTCTACCTGGAGATACCACCACACCCCACAGGTTCCCATGGCCCCCTCTCAGGTTTGATTAATTTGTTAGAACAGCTCACAGAACTCAGGAAACCAGTTTACTTACTAGGTTACCAGTTTATTACAAAGGACAGTAAGGGATACAAATGAACAGCCAGGTGAAGAGATACATGGAGTCATGTCTGGAAGAGTCCCAAACATAGAAGGTTTTGTCCCTGTGGAGTTTGGGGTGTCCTACACTCTTTGGCTAGAATATCTAGGTGCTTTCCAAAAGCCACCTCATTAACATACCAAAAGACACCTTTATAGCTCTCATCACTTAGGAAATTCCGCAGGTTTTAGGAGCTCTGTGCCAGGAATGTATATTTCTCATTATAAATCACATCACGTATCCTTTATGATATTCAGCTAGTTCTAAACGAAGACAGCCCTACTTTCATTTTGGGATTTGTTAAGAATGGTAAGAAATACACAATTAACTACTACCATGAAGCTGGGGTCAAGGACAATGAAATATAAAGGAAGAGGCAATGGGGTCTTTAGAATAGAGAAAGTTCATCAACTAGGGAGCTCAGAAAAGTTTTCATTAAGGAGTTGACCCATTCTAGATGGGTACTGAAAGAGGGGAAATACTGAGGACTTCATCTGCAAGTAGAAAAAGAAGAAAAACTGTGGAAGAAGGAACATAAGGGACATATTTAGAATATGTCCAGTTTGGGCGAAGCATAGGATACAGTCAAAGAAGGGAAAATAAGACTAGAAAGTATCAAATTATCATTGGGTAAAGCGTTGAACTGTATAGACTTGTTTATTCATTCTTCATTGGTAAACAGCAGGGATGCAAAAGTGTCTCAGTTTATATGGGCATCAGGAATAGAACTGGGCCTTCAGTAGATCCAGCAGCAGGAGCTGGAATTGATTAGAAAAATACCAGAAGAGCAGGCCTGCAGCCAATAGCTGCAAGCCAAATGACTAAAGGACCTTTGAGTTAAATTTTCCACAGCATATCCAGGTACTATGTTAATGTGTCTAATTTCTGTTGACAAATTATTAAAAAGGTCTATTACCAATTAATCATCCTTCTGAAGAATTTAAACTGAGTCCGCCCATGACAAAAAAAAATATTTAGGTTTGAAAATATTGAAAATTCCTTCTGGATACTGTGACATAGTCCTAAAGTTAGTTCACCTAATTACCGAAGTGCTGATGTTATGGTGCACACTGTAACAGTGACAGTACCATGCTGAGTAGTTCCTTTATAGGCTAGGAGATGTTGCAATGTTGATTTTTGGTAATTAAAAAAGTTAATAAGGTCCCCTTCAAGTCAATTGATATAGAAGTGATCACAATATTTGCTGGTTTCGGCTTACTGTTTTTCACATTCCTATATTCTAGTGGCAATTGGGTTCCAATAAGAAACTGTAAAGGAGATAGGGTTGGTTGAGGTTACCTTTCGGGGGTAACAAATATAGAGTATAAGACAAACATTTAATAAGTGGTTTACAATTTCTATGAATTCTGTGGTCATAAAAAAAATGTTAAGTATTGTGATTTTCAGTAAACAATTCCCCCACCTCATCCCATGTATCTCATAGTTAAAGGGAACACAAGCTAGAAGCTGTGTGCCCCAGTTACATGCAAGCATGTGCTGTGTAACTGAGCAACTTATTTAATGCTGTTCTTCTTGGCGGGGGGGAAGAGGGGACCTCTTACTTAACAGTAATCACAAAGATTACACACAATCCCAAGTGTAATTGTTTTCTATGTTTTAGGTCAAGGGTGGGCTAACTTTTCCTATAAAGGGCCAGATAATAAATATTTTAGGTTTTGTAGGCCTATGTTCTTTGTCACAACTATTCAACTTTTCTGTTGATAGCATGAACGCAGCCATAGACAGTACATGAATGAGTGTTCTAATAAAACTTTATGAATGCTGAATTTTGAATTTCATATATTTTTCACGTCATGAAATATTCTTGATTTGTTTTCAACTATTTAAAAATGTAAAAAAAAATACTTTAGCTGGTATTCCATACAAAAAGGTTGCAGGCCAGACTTGGCCCACAGGCCATAGTTTTCCAACCCCAGTCTTAGACACTTTATCCTCATAACATATTAGGAGGTGGGTGTTATATGTTAATTTTATAGATAAAGGAAACAGGTACAGAGACGTGAGGTGACTAGAGTCCCACAGCCAGTAAGTGTTAGAACCATTAAACATGATTAGTGACGAATCTCATACATGGTCCAGAGTCAGCTGAAATGATAGACATTTTTGCAAAACTTTTCATCCTTTATTCCACAGCATTTATTGGGTTATGAGGCCAATAAAGTGTAGGCCCATTGAAAGAAACAGAGTTTTCTTATAAGCAGGTACTTGTTGATTGAATTGGTTTTCATGTTTGAAAAGATGGCTTAATTGAAACACAGGCTGGGGGAGGGGGGATCACTGTCTTGGTTTTACACAGTTTTTTTTTATCCCCTGAAAGTGTTTCAGATGCTTTTTTCCTCCCATTCATTCTCAAAACATCCCTGTGAGAAGGTAAGAATTAGCTTCCTAATTTTATGTTGGGGACATTGGGGTAGTGGTCTTGGGATGTTATGTGACTTTGACATTGTGACTTAGGGCCATAACATTAACATCAGAACCAGGTTCCTACTTCTGACATTCCATCCCCCTGAAATGCTTTGGTGGAAATGGAGGAACAATACACACAAAAATAGTTCTGGGACTTTTTAATTTCATCATGATCACAAATGACCTATGACAACAGTTTAGTAAGTGTTTTCAGAATCATTTCTACCTTATAACTAATATAGTTGGAGCAGTGTAAACTCTACATCAACTAAATTATATTTTTCTTAAATGTAGATTTGCTTCTGACCTAAACTCAGTAATATGCTGGCAGTTGCCACTTATTTAAAAGGAAGAAAATTGCCCTTATTTCAAATATTGCAGGGATATGCCTAAAGGTGTTGAGGATGTTTGCCAATTGCAAAATCTTATACAAGTTTCTTTTCTTAAAAGAATACTAAGCTGGAGAGGGGCAATTTTTTTAAAAAATCACTTTTGAAGATTTTTAGGGTAGGAAAAAGCAAAGATGTTTCAGAATGAGAATATAAACACTGCTTTAACCCTGGGTTGACCTTCCAAAGCAAACTTGACCTTCTTGGACTCTGTTTTATTGTTTCAGATCAATATGCATGATCAATGTATACTATTCTCGTTTTGCTCAGCATTTTCTACTGGAAATGAGCAAAACATTTTTCTACAACTCCTCTATAATTAAAAAATAAATACATGCTTCAAATTTTAATGACTGCATCAATCCTGATGGTAAGGGATATAGAGTCCCCCCCCTATACCGGATCAATCACAGGGTTTACTGTTACTATATCTTAAAATCAGAAACAAGATTATTTATAATGCTCCCCCACCAAAAAACAAACAAAAAACCATAGACACCCAAAAAAATAAAACCCCTCCATATCCCTGTTAGTCTGAATTAAGAATACCATTATTGTATGTGTAAATTTGTGATCATATTCTCAAACAAATAACATTGAAGTGCCAGGTTCATAGGCAGACAGTGAAGATTTAAGGTGATAAAGCCACTGTTGATAGCTGGCATGTCTCCTCCATAGTGCTGGTAACACATTTTTCTACCCTCCCTTGTCCTCATCCCCTCCCCATCCCGAAGACCCTTTTGACTAATAGTTAACAACATTTGATTCTAGTACATTGTTCAAACCATCAACTCCTGAGTTTATCTTCTTGTGTAAGCTTGTCCACTGAATTGTAACACATTCTTTAATTATTTGGATTATTTAACTTCTTATTTTCCCCTCAATGAAGAAATTGAAATGACCTTCAAACTTTTTGACTTTATGGCCAAAAATATTTTTTAAATGAAGAAACATACACATTAAAAAAAAAAAGGGAATCCTAGTCACAACTATTTATAAATGTGTGACTGTATTTTTCTTCATGTCCAGAAACTCTTATTGAATAGAATTCAGGTATATTTCTCCCAAACACACACAGTTCATAGATCTAACACCAAGTTTTCATTTGTACCAAAATAGGCAAGATAATGAAGGCACAGGCTCACTGTGTATCAATAAAGGACATCAAACACAGTCATGAGGCACTAATGACATATAAGCATAGTCAGTCACAAAAAGCAGGTGTTCAAAGTCTTCAGTAACTTCTCTCCCTTTCACATTTGGCAAAAATCAGTCTAGATATTTTAATATCTCAGAAGGAAAAAAATAAGAGCTGCTACATTAAAATGTCACATTACCTATGATTAGGCTAGCCTTTAGAAAATAAAATGAAGGGCGGGATCACAGATTTCCTATATTCTTGGATTATCCTTCCTTTCTGAGGGTCTCAGATATCTGTATGCATCTGCAGACATGCCAGCAGTACTGAATATTGAAAAGACTGCCAACAGTCTTTGCTGGCATGGTCCCTCAAACTATTAAACATTACATTGCAAAAGCACAATTAGCTTGATTCTTGCTCTTTAGTCCTTTGTTAAAAACCTCCGTCAAATCTGGTTATTAAAGGTGATCAAAAAGTTTAAAATAATGGAAAAACATATTCTAGCTTCCCAATGAGAAACATTAAATATTTAGACTTCACTGGCAAATAAATACATATTAAAGCCAAGCAAGTTTTTCTCCTGTAGGAGAATTTATACAGACTACAAAAACAGTTATTTTTTTCTACTACTGATGACCACATCACTCACAGAACAGATCAGGAACTAGTTTCATGATTTTAAGAGACCGTTTTTTCCCCCCATGATACTATATCAAAGATGAGGGCTTTACCTAGATCTGTGCAGGCAGAATAACTCTGCACTCATGATATCTCTATTACAAATATATGATAATTGAACCACAAAACATAGCCCAATATCTGTTTACAACGTTATATGTGATACATAATTACTTGCTTTCTATGGGTTAATATCACCCATTGCGGGACTAGAGCTGACAGTCAATGGAGCATGCCATTTACAAGTAAGCCTAAATCTACAACTGCAGAAATAACAATGGAAATGTACCAGCTTATCCACAGGAGTTAAATACATTTTAAGAATTTTTCCTAGGAAATTAATTTTGATATTATTTTCCAAATCTTCAACTAAAGATGCCTCAATAATTTTTACCTTTTTACAACAAAATCCACCAAAAATATTTATCTGTTTCCCAGTGTTAGCAACAAAGGGGTTGATATAACATGTATTCCCAATTAGTTATTAATGATTCAGTGAATTACAATAAACTGTTTTTGCATGCTTGAAAAATTAATTGTAAAGAAAAAATAATTGTAAAGGAAAAGTAAGGAGTACTAATGGAAGGATTGCAATAATTTCATGTTTTCTTTTTGCTTTAAATATAACCCCTAATATTCATCTCTGAAAACACAGCATGTATATATATGTGTGTATATATGTATTTTTACACACATACATACATATACACACACATGTCAAGTTGACCCTTGAACAATGCGGGGGTTAGGGGGTTAGTTGACCCACTGCACAGTCAAAAATCTGTGTATATCTTTGACTCCCCCAAAAATGTAACTATTAATAGCCTACCACTGATGGAAGCCTTACTGATAACACAGTTGATTAACATATTTTGTTTATGTATTATATACTGTATTCTTACAAGAAAGTCAGCTAGAAAAACAAAATGTCTAAGAAAATCATAAGGAAGAGATAATACATTTATAGTATTTATTGAAATAATCCCGCACAGTTCAAACCCATTTGTTCAAGGGTCACTTGTATATATATATTTTTTTCATTTCCATGCTTATTACATAAAAATAACTATCAGATATATCAATCTATCAGTGTCAGCTGATATATATCCAATTAATTCACTGCAGAAGGGAAAATAAGACAAAATAATCTAAAGCAATGAGTAAAGCTCACAGTTCAAAAACATTTTTTTTTTTTTTTTTTTTTTTTTGCTTGTTTGAAATTTTTTGATAGTTTATCTGTGCTCTGTCATATAAGCTGATTCCAGACTAGTGGCCTCCAAGTAGATTTGAAAGGAAACCTGAAGACTTCTTAGTTTGCTGTGCTTCTGCTTCCTGGTCTTGTGAAAGTCCCAATTCACTCTCAATTTGATCGAGCTCTGACTGGTCAAGGAGTTCAAAGTCATCCCCTTCTTCAGTGTCTGTGTCCTCTCCCGGGCTGGGTGCAGCCTGAGAAAGGGCTTGCTGCGCGCCCTCTAACTGGTCTTTGATAGCAGCAGTCACTGCAGCTGTGATGACGTCCCCAGCCAGGTTGCTCATCAGGTGAAAGGTTTGGTCACTGCTCAGAGGAAGGGTGAGACCAGCTGGTGACTGCCTCTCTTTGCTGGGTCTGAGGCCGCTGTCCAACTGTTCCTTTTTTCTCTTGAGCTCAGTGGGCAAGCCGAGGCTCAATTCATCTTCATCATTTGTTCCCATGCCATTTTCTAGAGATGGAAAATCTGAAAGGCCTCGAGAGAAAACTTCCTCACTAGGTCGGTCAAGATCTGTAAAACGTACAACAGAAGTTCATGCTTAAGCACCATGATAAATTTGAAATGAAAGAGCTGTCTAAAAGATACTGATTTTAATCTAAACCCTCTGGGCAACCTTGGCATTCATCTAGCTGCCTGGTTCAGTTTAAATAAACCTAACCACACATATTGGACCCCTCCCAAATCTGGGGCACCATCTCTCCACAAGTACACAAATACTACATGCCCACGCCCCCCTTATGTCTTTAATGTTCCTCCTAAGCACAGAGCAGTGTACATAATGACTTACTATTCGACTTAACATTAGCTTGAGGCTTTGACTAAAGTTTAAATGTTCACCATAAACAAATATTTCATCCTGTCCCTGGGGAGGAAATTAGCTTAAGCCATTGTGGATATGTATGATCACAGAATAAGAAATATTTCAATTGGAGGTTTTCATGGTATCTGGTATAGAAGATGGGGAATATTACCCAACCTCAGCATTTTCATCCAGGAAGATCTGAGTATCTGCAGCCTGTGTTGTTTAAAGCAATTAATTAGAAGAAGCTATTGCTCCTTCTATTCCACATTCAACCTCAGAGCATATGGAAACATTTGGCTTTACATAAAAATAGCTGCAGGCTTGATCCCTGGCAGGAGGGGTGCAGGAGGCCACTGATCCATGTTTCACTCTCACATCGATGTTTCCCTCTCCCTCTCCCTTCCTCTATCTCTAAAAATCAATAGAAATATATATTTTAAAAATAGTTCATACCGTTTTAACCAAACTAGTGTCCTGAACACATGTAGGAACATTTGTAAAATTTGGCACATTTGAAAGCAATGCCAGGTTCATAGGCAGACAATGATTTTATTTTCACGTTTCAGAGAAAATCTTTCAGTATAAAGGTTAACTCTTTACAACAGTGATTTGAAATCCTTGGTTTAACTAGCGAAAAGTCTCATCTGTGGGTTGGGTTATCGTCCTTCCCTTGTGTAAATCTGAGGTGGGATGCTGAAAAACAAAGTGTTTGTTATCTAGGTCTTGTGGGTATTTAGCGCTTATAGAGCTTCGATGGATGTCAGTGATCCTCTTGGTCTAATGCATTTTAAAGATGAGGAAATTAAGGTCCCCATAAATACTAGTATAAGGTCACACAGCTAATTACAAAGGCAAGCCAATACTTGGGTCTCCCAGTCCCCAAAACTGTCTCCTTTCCAACCCTACACAGCCTCCCTCCTTTCTCTAGAAAAGAGTGTTCTTGCTTGTAAAAGTACGTAGAAGACAATTTGTTCAGAATCCTCCATTATAGCCTGCTCATATTTTCAGTATATGGCTAAGATGACTTGAAATAATCCAATAAGACTAGCTAAAGTTAAGTTACTGCACATGAGTTGTCTCTCAATTTATTTTAAATTGTACTTAACCTAATTATTAAAATAAAAGCATTTCTTGTTTATTTTTAAACTGACTTTGGAGACAAACATGAGAAACCCTGGAGTCAGCTTTGGATTTGGGGAACTTGGCCTCCATGCTCAGTCCCTGTGAATGAGGGCTAGGCTCAGATATGTGGGATTGGTTTCTCTCTTCCCCTCCTCCCATTACCGCTATAAACAAGGTCACCAGGCTTTCGAGAAGTTAATTTTGTTCACTGTCAATCTTTATATGTTTTCTAAATAAAGGCAGATTTTGGACACTGACTTTAGATTTGTTTTTCATACTCAAAAAAAATAGCTCTTGACATATAATTCAGACATTATCAAATTTATCCCTTCAAAGTGTACAACTCAGTGGTTTTTAATATATTCACAAAGCTGTACAACCATCACCACTATCTAATACTAAAACATTTTCATCCCTCCAAAAAAACCCTCATACTAAAAAAAAAAAAAAAAGAAGGAAGAAACCCATGTAATTAACAGCCACCTACCATTCCCTCTTCCCCAGGCCCTGTAGTAGCCACGTATCTACTTTCCATGTATATGGCTTTATCACATAAATGGAGTTATTCCATATATCTAGACTTGTCTGGCTTCTTTCATTTTGCCTAAAGTGTTCAAGGTTCATCCATGTTGTAGCAAATACTAATACTTCATTTCGATAGCCAAGTGACAGTCCATTATATAGATATACCCCATTTTGGTGAGCCATTCAGCAGTAGACAGCGTTAAATATTTTGCATGCACTCATAATAATAAAAGAGAGAGAGAGAGAGAAACGTGAGCATACCGTCAGAAGTGTCTGTCTGTGGAGTGTATCCTTCTGAAAGGTTGAAGGTCCCATTGTCAGTCCAGGACACCTCGGATACGTCTGTGTCGGACACAGACAACTCTTTGGCAGCCACCGTGAGGCTAATCTGTGTTAACATAAATACCAGTGGCACATTCTAAACTTCTGTGGCAAATCTTTTGGAAACTCCATACTACCACCAAAAATGTCAGGCTAATAAAAACCAGGTGAGTATTTTTCCCTTCAGAATTGTTCAATCATCTTAGAGAAATAGGAGGAGTCGATTGGGAAAATCATTCTGGCTTTAAATCAATTTACAGTCAAACTACACAGGAACAAATGGAAAAACTAAACAAAAAAATACCTTAGGACAAAGAGCTGAAAAGTCTAATTCACTGTCATCTTTGTGACTTTTTTCTTTGTCTGCTTCTGTTGAGAAAAAATTGGGGAGCTTTCAGTTTCCCGGCCAGCTTAGACATCGTGTATCTTATCCATTACATGTCCTTACCCACATTCCTCATTTTCTCCAACGCTTCCACGGAATTAAATGTTTGCACATAACAAGTTTCACTTATTTGCAGAGGTGTGATTTCTGAGGGGAATGGTCCGTATCAGTGGTTCTCACAGTGTGGTCTCTGAACCAGCAGCATCAGCACCACTGGGAACTTGTTAGAAATGCGAATTCTCAGGCTCTACCCTAGCCCAACTGAATCAGAAACTCTGGCGCCGGGCCCAGCAATCTCTGCTTTAATAAGCCTTGTTATTAAAAGGCAGTTGTGGTGCATGCTATAGTTTGAGAACGTATAAGGTCACAGGACAAGTTAAAAAGTGAAAACTGATGACACTGAGTTTCCCTCTATGTATTTTGTTTCCCTTCCCATTCTTTTGATGCCTCTTCTATGGTTCCCACACTCTTAGTCCTACCTATGTCATTTTTTATTTGCAATAGCCACCCCAAAACAAAGCAAATTAAAGAAAGTAAATCGTAAATAGCAAATATAGAATGGTTGAATTCTTTTCTCCCTCTCTGAAATTTAATTAGAAAGTCCATTTATTGTATGTTTCAGAAGATAATAAAAGTCTACCTAAATAGGAAAGGCTATGTTACTTTGGGGAAGGGGGTGAGCTTCTGTAATAATATGCTGTAAAAGGCAAACACCCTGAAATGTATGGAAAGTGATTTCATAATCAATAGCCCGCTGATGTCTCATTTCATGTGTGGAATCTAAAAGTCAAACTTTACCTACCAGATCTCTCACGTTTTTTCTGGTTAATATATTCTCCAATTCCAAAATCTAGTTTCAGCAGAACTGACTTGATTTTGCTGTATAGTTTTTGTCCCATATCATTACACTTAAACAGTGGACACAAAAATGCACACAGTACTGAAATATAAGAAGGAAGAGAGTGTGGGTAAGATGATCTTCATTTCAAAAGGCTACATCTTTGTATTTCACAAAATATTTCAATTCCCCTTAGTGACAAACAGAAGGGTTTTTTTCTTAGGGAAATGCTGCTGTGAAATAAGTTTACAATTTCAATTCTTCTCCCTGCAATAACAACATTTATTCCTACATGCATGCGCGCGCACACACACACATGCGCGCACATACACACACACACACACACACACACACGTTTATAGTCATTGTTTTCAAAGTCTTACAATTAGATCAACTCCCTCCCTTCAACCCTTTACCCTCAAAATTTATACACAGATTCCATGCTTTCCAGACAACAGTCCTGGGTTAAGATCTCTACTTATTTGTTAAATGCAAATGCACCATGGGGAAATTATTATCTACTTGTCTCTCATCAGTCATATTAGGATAGTAACGTTATTTCAGGGCTGCTGTGAAAGGAAAATGAGATGAATGCAAACCATCTGAATAATATGCCTGGCCCATATCAGACTCCCCTTCTCCACTCTCTCCTCCTCTACCTGCTGCACAAGGCAGATCAGAGGCTGACATTCTACATGAATTCTATTTGGGAGAATGGATTTGAGCTCGGACCATTTGCCATCTGTGGTATGCACTGGGAAAACAAAAAGAAATGAAGGCTGTATTGTCTCCCCTAATGTTTATTTCTTCGTTGTTGTTAGGAAACGTGCCTATTTACCTTTCAAATAGGAGATGCAAACCAAAATACCTCTAGCAGCCAAGGTGGTATGCAAAAATTTTAAAAGCTGGTGTGAGAAAAATAGGGAAATATAAGGGTTAATTAAGTGGAACATGCCCACACCATCTAAAGGTGGCAGCACTAAATCATATTTTTCAGGAGAAGCAGGAAATCTACATTTTTTACAGCATTTTCTAATTATAATTGAGGTACAGTAAATTACACATATTTAAAGTGTATAATTTGATAAATTTTGAGCCAGGCATACAACTAAGGAACCATCACCACAATCAAGAAAGTAACTATATCTACCATCTCCAGTTTCCACATGTGTCTATTAACCCTTTCCTCCTGCCTATCCTTGACCTCTCTTACCTCAGCCTCAGGCAACCATTGCCAGCTTTATCACTAAAAATTAGTTTGAATGATACATAAATAAAATCAAATATTATATACTCTTTTTTAAAAAAAAAATCTGGCTTCTCCCACTCAATTATTTTGAGATTTATCCAGATTGCTGCACATACTTGTTTTTCATGCTGAATAAAAATCCATTGTATGGATATACCACAATTTGTTTTTCCGTACATCTATTGATGGTCATATAGGAATTGTGTTCCATTTTTGCCTCCTACACATAAAGCTGCAATGAACATTCGTTCATGAGTCTTTTGTGGAAAAATGCTTTCATTTTTCTCAGGTAAACACCTAGCTATGAAATGGGATATAAAGTAGTTTTTAAGAAACTGCCAAACTGTTATCCAAAGTGGTTGTACTATTCTACTTACCCACCAATAGTATGTGAGAATTCCAGCTGCTCCATATGCTTGCTAATGCTTGATATGATCAGCATTTTTAATTTTAGCCATTCTGATGTAATGGTATCTCATTGTGGTTTAACTATTTTTTGAGCCACAGAACATGCACAAGGGCAAAGGTATTCGTGTGTCTGTGGGGGTAGGGAGTATACTTATTTATAGCTTTAAGACATCATTTAAAGTAACATTAATTACTTATAATCCTGCCTTTTGGCAACCATTCTTCCAATTTCAAAATATAAACAAATCTCGATGAAAAGGAGAAATTTTGGACAGATGAAATTAAAGAACAATCAACTTTCTTTATAATAAAGAACTCATCCCCTCCTCTTCCAAACTATGGATGGTCTTGTTGACCATTAAATGATACCACATGCATCGCATAAATAGCCAAATGTTCTGCTATACTTACAGAGTAGATAGCTGAGTATAACCCCAGGAATGTAACTTCCCAAGATCATAAAAAACGTGCACACACTGCAGACCAGGAGGCAAAACTAGAAATCAGAGAAATAACACGTGACAGTTATGCATAATTCCGGGACATTGCAGAGTACAGGATACACACACACTTATTTTTCTATATGTGATCTATTAATTATGGTGAAGGCTTTTCAGTGTTCTTTTGCCCTTATTTCTGATTAATGACTATAGCGTTCAACCAGCCTTACTCCGTTTTCACACTTGGTAATAATCATTCTGACGTTCCAGAACCTAATTTCTGGCACAGGGCACAATGTCTCCCATTAATCATGCCTGTGGCTTTTAGTACTGCCAGATGCCAGAGAACTGAAGATTTATATGCCTCCAGAAACTTCTCTTACTCAGGATCACCCACTGGATATAAAGCAGCCTAGGAACTAAATCTGAAAGTTCAAACTACTTCTATAAGCAAAACATGTTACAGAAATTAGATGCATTTCTCTAAACATAACGGGAATTTGCACAGCTGATAAGCTACTGGGATAACTCTACTGGCCATTTTCTTTTTTAAATATATTTTTATTGATTTTTTACAGAGAGGAAGGGAGAGGGATAGAGAGTTAGAAACATCGATGAGAGAGAAACATCAATCAGCTGCCTCCTGCACACTCCCCACTGGAGATGTGCCCGCAACTAAGGTACATGCCCTTGACCAGAATCGAACCTGGGACCCTTGAGTCCACAGGCTGATGCTCTATCCACTGAGCCAAACTGGTTAGGGTTCTACTGGCCCATTTTCATCCTCCTCCGTAACTATATCAAATTGATCCACTTCTACATCACCTAGAAACCAGCTGTGAATGAAATTAAATTCCCACAGTGAAACATGATTATTTTCCTTCCAGGAGTCATTTTAGATTAAAAAGAGAGACCCAATTATCTCCAAAAAACCCTTCAAATGATTAAGAGTTCATTTCATTTCCCTTTGACTTCAGAACCAGGCTGAACATTATAAACTGAAATTCTTAATATTTTTTTTCTTCTTGGTCTGGATGACAAGACCAATCACCATTCATTTTGTTAAGGAACTAGATAAATAGGTATAAAAATAGGAAACCAATCCAATTTCAAACTATGATGTTGAAGTTTGTCTAATGCTGACACACGAATGATTCTAAACCTTGCTGATACCAGCTCTTATGGGATGTATTCCTAGTAGATCGTCTTCTGAACTGGAGACCACTTACAAGCTGGTAAAATAAGTTAACGCATTTGTTTCTAAGTTTACTGCACCATTTAAAGCACACACAGTCATTCTCCCACACTGGGAAACTTGCCTTGCCAGGGCTCTGCTGTTTGAAAAGAGACATTTCTTGAAGAAATATGCTGAAATTCATCCAGGATTCTGCAATACAGTGGCTGAGCCTGGGTTTTTCATCTGGTTTGGAAGTGATAACTTCCCAGCTAAAGAGAGAAGAAAACAAAAAAAAATTAAACGCACTTTGGACAATTCAACATTCATTGCTTCAGAAGCAAATATTTATTGAGCACATACTGTTGGCAACACTCTCTGGAAAGTCCCTGTGCAGAGGTAAACAAGCCAGACATCTGCCTAGCAAAGCTCAAGTGCCCAGAGAAGAAAGACAGACTAAACCACCAGCTACACAATACCCAGTTACAATAAGGGACGGCTGGGGGAGAGGTACAGGGTGGGGGCGTTGCAACATCCTCTCTGAAGAAGTCACTTGAGCCCAACCATAGTGCTCAGTGGTTGAGCACTGACCTATGAACCAGGAGGTTGCTCTTCGATTGCCGGTCAGGGCACATGCCCAGGTTGTGGGCTTGATCCCCAGTGGGGGATGTGCAGGAGGCAGCCAATGATTCTCTCTCATCATTGATGTTTCTATCTCTCTCTCCCTCTCCCTTCCTCTCTGAAATCAATTATAT